>NW_024723541.1:2284783-2356510 GCF_018991925.1 Homarus americanus
CTTCTCTCTGTTGCCTTACCTGGCCTACATAGCCTCCTTTTGGGGGCTAATCAACAGCTTTAGGGGTTATTAGACAGATCTGAATTCCATTAGAGTGCAGTACTAGAAAGGTCTAATCATCAGTAGACAGCTATAAATAACATTAGACAGAATTAGACAGCAAGAGAGCAACAGACGACGATAGAGAGCTATAAACAGCATTAGACAGGTGTGGACTCGTGGTGTGGTGTAGAGAGAGAGAGAGAGAGAGAGAGAGAGAGCAAAAGCTAGAGAGAGAGAAAAAAAAGAGCTAGAGAGAGAGAGAGAGAGCCTAAGGTAGAGAGGAGACCCGCGGCAACTCACGTCTCCAACAGGAAACTCTGTGTTTATCTGGAGTAGTAGAGCATGCCCCTCTCTCTCTCTCTCTCTCTCTCTCCCTGGCATGTTAGATTGCCTTCTTGAGAGATAGTCACGTAGATAGACGGACCAAACAGACAGACAACAGATATATAAAGACATAAATTTGCAGAGAAAGAGAGAGATGGTGATATGTTAGTTTACTTCGTTAGTTTACTTCGTTGGTCTACTTCGTTAGTTTCGTAGTCTCTTTCGTTATTTAATTTCGTTAAGTACTTCGTCTCATCAGTTAAGTAATCTCAAAAGGTTACTCTCGTTAAGTACTATCGTTAATTGAATGATTCCCTTAGTTTAACTCGTCAATTATTACATCGACAAATGGCAGGTGTGAGTACAGTTACCTGGTTGAGAAAGGATTAAATTATGTTGTTGTTTTTTTCACGGTAAATTTCTTCGCCATGTAGTCAATGATTGGGGTGGGCTAAATTTGGTGAGTCAGAGAATTCGTAACTGATTCGTTCTGATTTTTTATGTGTGTGTGAGAGAGAGAGAGAGAGAGAGAGTGAGAGAGAGGGGAGAGAGAGAGAGAGAGTGTGTGTGTGTGTGTGTGTGTGTGTGTGTGTGTGTGTGTGTGTGTGTGTGTGTGTGAGGTGAGAGAGGTAGGTGAGAGAGAGGGGGGGAGAGAGTGTGTGAGAGGTGAGAGACGGGGGGGGAGTAAACAGTGTGTGCGTGGGAAAGTTTATACACGATGTTGGAGCCAAGATTTCAAAGTTCTGTTATATCGGGGTTATCTTCTTCTTCTTCTTCTTCTTCTTCTTCTTCTTCTTCTTCTTCTTCTTCTTCTTCTTCGTCTTCTTCTTTTTCTTCTTCTTTATCTTTATCTTCTTTTTCTTCTTCTTCTTCTTCTTCTTTATCTTCTTCTTCTTCTTCTTCTTCTTCTTTATCTTCTTCTTCTTCTTCTTCTTCTTCTTCTTCTTCTTCTTCTTCTTCTTCTTCTTCTTCTTTATCTTCTTCATTTTGTCTTCCGTGTTCGTATTTTCATTACCCATTGTTTTCTTTGTAAATTTAGTAGTGAGAGTTATACAAACAGTAGTACTTTTATTTTACTTTTAACTTTACACACAAGCGTCTCTTAGTCATCGTTATCATACGCCAGGCAATCAGGAGAGCAAGACAACACGCGGGAGAAGTCATCAAGTCATCACAGAGTTACAGAATATACGTAAAACTCATCTCCGTTATACCAGACCCTATAATCATCCACTGTTGTAAAGTCCTCACGGTGTCAGGTTAGGTTAGGTTGGCTTAGCTTAGGTTAGGTTGGGTTTGGTTAGGTTAGGTTGGGTTTGGTTAGGTTAGGTTGGGTTTGGTTAGGTTAGGTTGATCTTTGGTCCCTGTCTACCTTTTCTGCCTCTGGGTTCCTGAAGCTCACAACACCCCTTCGGCGCCTCTCCGTATCCAACAACCTTATGCCTCCCTTACCTCCTCCAGTTTACCTGCCGCTGCTTTCTAAATTACTTCTCACCTTGATATGAACAAAGACGGGGAGTAATTTGTACCACGCTGGACACAATTCTTATACCTCACGGCGCCTCTCTATCCAGGTGTGGCGGCTGTGGTTTGGCCGGGAAATCTGTCTTGTATGTACTTTTGGCGGGAAATAAATTCAATAACTTGGGCGGGAAATCCAGGAAGTAATTTTGGCGGGAATATGTCGAGTATATTTGGTGGGAATATTCTTACTTCTTTAAGGGGATAAATTATTATTACTGCATTGGATTTGACTAGTAATATATCGTCAATAATTATTAATGGTAGAATAGAGTCAAATGGGGGAAGGAATAGCAGTTATGTGTGTGTGTGTGTGTGTGTGTGTGTGTGTGTGTGTGTGTGTGTGTGTGTGTGTGTTTGTGTGTGTGTGGTGCTCTTTTCTCTCAGTCCCTTGGAGTGAAAGGGCCACTGGGACATAAATCAATCGCCCCTGTACTCCACCCCACCCTCAGCCCCCACTACCTCACCCCCTCCCTCCAACCCCTCTACTCACCTCCACCCCTACCTCACCCCCTCCACCCCTACTCACCCTCCACCCCTACCTCACTGACACGAAACCTTCAATTAAAACTCTGTATTTCACCATTCGCCTTAGGTTACCCCTTACCCTTGTGCCAGGAAAGAGAGAGAGAGAGAGAGAGAGAGAGAGAGAGAGAGAGAGAGAGAGAGAGGACAGGTCACTTGAAGGATCACCAGGTTTTTTTAATGATTTTATATTAAAGATCAATCTCTCTCTCTATGGCTTAAAGTCTACCAAGAAGGCTAATAGACAGACAACCAGACAGACAGATATACCAAGAATAACAAACAGGCCAAAAGACAAACAAGACAGACAGACAGACAGACAGACAGACAGACAGACAGACAGACAGACGTCCCTATAAACGGTAACACTTGGGTCTTTTTTTCTGTTTTTTTTTTTTTGCCCCTCTGATGGTGATTGAGTCAACTGGTGTCTGTAATTGGTCCCGGATGGTGATTAAGTAGTTGAGGTGGTAATTTATGGCATCTGTAACTAGCAGCTGGTTGTAATTAAGCCATTGTGGGGGTCGGGGGTTGAGGAGAGAGGGGGGACAGTCAGCTGATGTTCCTCCTCCTCCTCCTCCTACCTCTGTCTTGACTGGTTAGGAAAGTGGCAGATGAGGGAAGTGACCAGTGAGGGAAGTGACCAGTGAGGGAAGTGACCAGTGAGGGAAGTGACCAGTGAGGGAAGTATCAGGTGAGGGAAGTGGCAGATGAGGGAAGTGGCAGATGAGGGAAGTAGCAGGTGAGGGAAGTGGCAGGTGAGGGAAGTGGCAGGTGAGGGAAGTGGCAGGTGAGGAAAGTGGCAGGTGAGGGAAGTGGCAGGTGAGGAAAGTGGCAGGTGACGTAGAGGATATCGATGAGTAAATGAATAGATTGATAGATAACTAGATAGACAGGGTTATTCTTGTATACATACATACATACATACATACATACATACATACATACATACATATAGGAGTAGGTGAGTGGGCGTGGGACATATGTAGGTGAGTGGGCGTGGGACAGGTGTAGGTGAGTGGGCGTGGGACAGGTGTGTAGGTGAGGGCGTGGGGTGTAGGTGATGGGCGTGGACAGGTGTAGGTGATGGGCGTGGGACAGGTGTAGAGTGGGCGGGGACAGGTGTAGGTGATGGGCGTGGGACAGGTGTAGGTGAGTGGGCGTGGGACAGGTGTAGGTGATGGGCGTGTGTTGGAACAGGTGGAAGGCAGAGGTCGGGTACAAAGCCACGCCATGCCTCGCTGAACACCACTCCTGCTGCCTCCACTACTACCACCACTACTACCACCATCACTACCACCACTACTACCACCACTACTACCACTACTACTACCACCACTACTACCACCACCACTACTACCACCACCACCACTACTACCACTACGACTACCACCACTACTACCACCACTACTACCACCATCACTACTACCATCACTACTACCACCATCACTACCTCACTACAAACTACCACTACTACCACTACGATCCACATCGGTATCATAACTAACATCACCATTACATTATTAATAATTTCACTCAATACTCACCACTGGCCAATTTCACTCACTACATGCTACTACTCAGCTACTACCACTACTACTACCACCACTGCTGGCTCTCACTACACACCACTACTACTCTCACCAACACACCCCAAGCCCATAAGTGCCGTGTCACTCTGGCGATAAATTTAGTTTTCTTAGCTGTTCCTGTTATGAGGGGGGGGGTGAGGGGGGGGAGGGATCAGGGTGGGTATGTGTGTGGGGTGGTTGAAGAAGGTTGCTATGTGGTACTGGCATGTGGTGCCCCTGGTATGTCGGCCCCTCGGCACTGGTATGTGATCTTGCAATCTTGCACAAAAGAACTATGGTATGTGGGAGTACCAGGAGGGTTTTCAGGTGTGTGTGTGTGTGTGTGTGTGTGTGTGTGTGTGTGTGTGTGTGTGTGTGTGTGTGTGTGTGTGTGTGTGTGTGTGTGTGGAAGTAATGATAGTTATACTGGCCACTGTCCTGAAAATCGACTAACAGATAACTAAAATTTATCTATATCACCAAGTCCACCGTCATCACTCGCTAAGCCAAATGTCATTTCAAGCCACCGTCATCATTTCAATATCGCCATCACTACCACCACTTGACAAAAATACCCCCTCACACACACACACACACACACACCCACACACACACACACACACACACACTGTCTTCCACCATAACCTCGTTGCACTTTTACTAATTCAGAAGCTCCTAGGACAGGGACCCCAAACACACATACCAACAAGGCCGATAGTTTATTGTCGATCATTCCTCAGTTTCGCCTCTGAGGGAAAATGTGGCTTATCACTGTCATCCCCTACTCGACTTTAGCCTCTATAGTCCAATGGATCGAGGTGCTCCAGTGTCGTAGTGGAGAAGAGAAAAACTCGTTTGTGAAGAGTTCATGGGATGCCAGGCAATGGTGGAGTGCCGTGGTGGTGGTGTGGTGGTGTGGTGGTAGTGGTGGTGGTGGTGGTGGTGGTAGTGGTGTGGTGGTAGTGGTGGTGGGTGGTGGTGGTGGTGTGGTGGTAGTGGTGGTGGTGGTGGTGTGGTGGTAGTGGTGGTGGTCGTGGTGATGGTGATGGTGGTGGTGGTGGTGGTGATGGTGGTGTGGTGTGTGTGTGTGTGTGTGTGTATACGATAGTGAGATAAGAATGTCGGTTGTGATGACGATAATTCGATATAACAATACCGGTAACAGCAATAACACCACCAATAACACCACCAATAACACCACCAATAACACCACCAATAACACCACCAATAACACCACCAATAACACCACCAATAACACCACCAATAACACCACCAATAACACCACCAATAACAGCATCAATAACACCACCAATAACACCACCAATAACAGCATCAATAACAGCACCAATAACAGTACCAATCCTCGCATAACCTCAGCCAGAGAGAGAAAAAGAGACAGCACAGCCAACGACAGCGAAAGTAAAAACCGCGGTCAATGTACACGTCTAAACCCGTTGAACACAATATACCTGTAAAAGATAATTCACCTGTCTGTCTATGCTTCCGTGGACCTGATATTATTATGGACCAACTTGATTCAATTACCGTGTGTATGTAATTAACCTTCATATAACATAAGGTACGTACGTGTCCCCCCCCCCCCTCTGCGTTTATATTACTCTCAAACACCTGGAGATTTATCACAGGTGTAAATTAATACCTAAGAATGTGTTTGTACTGATATCTTTTAATAAGCTTTGTGGATCTGTCGTCTGAGTGTCTTGTTGAAGTGGAGAAGGAAATAATACCGATAATAATGACGAGCAAATGTTAAGTAAAGTAATAATAACAATAATAACAATAAACAGATAACAAAGGTATAACAAGACAAATAATGAGAAAATAATATTACATTGAATGATGCCACAATTACATCACTGCCAATAATAATAACAGTAATAATAACACTAATGATAACAATACTAACACCAAAACGGATACCAGGTAAACCACAGGTAACTCTTAAGGTGTTTCATGAGGTAGGTGGTGAAGGAGGTGGTAGGAGGAGGAGGAGGAGGAAATTAGCGAAGGTTGTAACTCAATGGTTTTTACTTAGTGTTGGGTAGGTGGTATGTGTGGAGCGCCTCCTCTTGCCTGTTGGTCCTTACCCTTTGCCCATTGACTCCTGCCCCTTGCCTATTGATTCCTACCCCTTGCCCATTGATTCCTTGCCCTTGCCCCTTGCCCATTAATTCCTACCCCTTGCCCATTGATTCCTACCCCTTGCCCATTGATTCCTTGCCCCTTGCCCATTGACTCCTGCCCCTTGCCCATTGATTCCTACCCCTTGCCCATTGATTCCTACCCCTTGCCCATTGATTCCTTGCCCCTTGCCCCTTGATTAATGCCCCTTGCTCAGTGGTTTTTTTCCCTTTATCTTACATCATTATTTTTTCCAAGTTATTTATACCTTTTATTTTTATTCGTACGTGTATGTGATAAAAGCTCTTCTCTCTCTCTCTCTCTCTCTCTCAACATACAGCATCACCACTAACGTCTTTTCTCCTTTGCTTTCAGATAGAACGGACGAGGGGACAGTCGCAAGCAGAGGATCGGTAGTGAAAGCAAGGAAGCACACAAGCAGACGAAGATAACCACATGCAAGCACACACGGAAGCTCACAAACAAGCACAGAAGCACAAGCAATCAAGGAAGTACTCAAGCACACAAGCAAGCACAGAAGCCGGTATACAAGCAAGCACACAAGTAATCAAGGAAGTACTCAAGCACACAAGCAGGCACAGAAGCCGGTATACAAGCAAGCACACAAGTAATCAAGGAAGTATCCCCAACACACAAGCAATCAAGGAAATACCCAAGCACATAAACAAGCAAACAGATTCAAGGGTCCTTAAATTAGACTCGATCATCCTTACAAGCAAATCAAGCGCCTGTGATCAAAACAACGCGCCTTAACAAGCAAATTTAACACAATCAAGGCCCCTACGTGGATAATCAAGGCTCCTACAGTGATAATCAAGGCTCCTACAGGGATAATCAAGGCTCCTACAGGAATAATCAAGGCTCCTACAGGAATAATCAAGGCTCCTACAGGGATAATCAAGGCTCCTACAGGAATAATCAAGGCTCCTACAGGGATAATCAAGGCTCCTACAGGATAATCAAGGCTCCTACAGGATATTCAAGGCTCCTACACCCTACAAGACATCGGGAGTGCTCTGATACACCGAGTGACACGTAATTATGGTGAGGTAACGCAACTCCTTCAAGGTAATGTTTCCCTGTCTTATGGTGAGAGAGAGACAGACAGATAGACAGACAGACAGACAGACAGACAGACAGACAGACAGACACGAGACATTATAGAATTTACCAAATGTTTTGTCTTCCTTCTGAAACAATTAAGAATATTTACGTTCATTTGTGTCTGCCTGTCTGTCTGTCTGTCTGTCTGTCTGTCTGTCTTATTAGAAATGTGTTTTTGCCACACTAAAAATATATAAGTAAACCTATAATTCAAAGTACTACGTTACCTTCAGATTATACTAAAATACCCTTAACGTCATACTAGTACAATCAGGAGTTTCAAAATCCTATAATCTAATCACCATGAGTTATATACCTTAAGCTAAGACTCGCCCCCAAAGGTAAGATAAATAAGTTAAATAAGACAGTGCATGGTAATTACCCGCTACTAATTAACACCAGGTAAGTATCGCTTCACCTGTATGTAATTAACCCTCACTAATCACTTTACTAACCCACTAACTCAACTAATCACGGGTTTATACACTATTAGATACTGAACACATAGACACACCTGTTAGTTATAGGTATTACATGTTAAGTACTGACTACCTATAACTCGTCACGTGAAATTAAACACAGCAACAACAACAACAACAACAATAATAATAATAATAATAATAATAATAATAATAATAATAATAATAATAATAATAATAATAATACGAGGACTCTATGGCAATGAGGTACACACTCGGATGACAACCTTTGGACACGGGTTCCATCCCAGGGTCAGGGAGAGTTGGGGGTGTGGGGGGGGGAGGGGTAATTCACCTAAATATGCGCACACTGCTTAGGTCTGTGTATGGTAGAGTAATATGTGCGTATGGGAGACTGATGTGTGTGTATGATTGATTGTTCATGTGTACTGTACGTATGATATAATGATCCTGTGTGCGTATGGTAGTCTGATCATGTGCGTATGGTAGATAGAATGTTCCTGTGTGCGTATGGTAGACTAATCATGCCTGGTAGACAATGCAAACAAAAACAGTGAGGCTAATCTTTCCCTAAAGCGACAAATACACTTAACAACGACAAACAAACAGACGCCACAGTAATAAACAAACACATATCATGATTAGTTAACAACATACATCAGAATTAACAAATAATATCATGTTAAATATATATATATATCAGTAATATTATCATACTCAATGTTAATTATTATACTTCAATTTTATCATAACAATCATACCTAACACACAATTAAACACTGTAAGTCTATTAAGCATTATCATCCTTAATCATTATCATACGACGAATATATAAGTCTAACTGTTAAACCGTATTATACCACATTATTGCTACACTAAACAGACAGACTTACAGACAGAGTCATGCATGACACTAACAAACAAGCTACTAACTACTGAACTAACTTAACTACTAACTACTTGCACAATTGGTCTGATTCTGTTTCCTGGCGTTTCACTTTTTGGTTAGAATCACTATTTTTTTCTAGATAATAATAATAATAATAATAATAATAATAATAATAATAATAATAATAATAATACAGTAATAATAATGATGATAATAATAATAATGATAATGATAATAACGTTAATAATAAAACTCTGATAAAAATTCTTAATTTATCAAATAAGGTTTTATTTTTTTTATAATATAGGAGAAAATATTGATAAAAACCTCATCAACTTTGATTGTACAAATATATGACAGAAATAATCCCCCTTTTTAAGTATTTTTCTAAGTAATTTTTATAAGTGAGGCGCCAGGGACAGACAGGTAAGTATTAAAATTAAAAGTAAAATCAGACAACATCAACGGCACACTTTACTAACTCGTACTTAATTCTTACTTAATTTTGTAAGTATAAACCGATTAGATGTTATTAGTAACGGATAATTTATTTGATCTATTAATATTTATTCAGTAAAAAAAAATTACTTATTTATGTGTTTTCTTGTTTTGAGAATTTTTAATTCATTTTGTTTGTTAATATTTTGTTGTGTTGTTCGTATGTTGGTCATTCACCTTACTTGAAAATTTACTTGATCAAGAATGTATTATTTTACGTTACTAATTATTTACTAATTCACCTTACTAATTGACTACTAATTCACGTTACTAATTATTACTAATTCACGTTACTAATTATTTACTAATTCACATTACTAACTGATTACTAATTCACGTTACTAATTATTACTAATTCACGATACTAATTATTTACTAATTCACCTTACTAATTGACTACTAATTCACTTTACTAATTATTTACTAATTCACGTTACTAATTATTACTAATTCACGTTATTAATTATTCATTAATTCACGATACTAATTGACTACTAATTCACTTTACTAATTATTTACTAATTCACGTTACTAATTATTACTAATTCACGTTATTAATTATTCATTAATTCACGATACTAATTTTTTACTAATTCACGTTACTAATTATTTACTAATTCATGTTACTAATTATTTACTAATTCACGTTACTAATAATGTTACTAACGTGTGTACTAACTCACTGAACTAATAAGTCACTAACATCACCAGTACTAACTATGCACCGTTACTAATATCACTAATGACCTACTAACTACAACTAACAAACATGCAGGTAAGTCAAACAGGTGAGTATTGTTTCTGTTGTTGACGTGAGCGACGCACTAAGTCTTGGCTCAGACTACCTTACCACAGATATACTCAACACGAGTAAAAGTATAATTTTTCTTTATTCATACACAAGGTTTAACACAGGTATCATTTATTTTAAGGGGAAGTTAATCAATATTTACTTCAAAGTTTGTCAGAGATTAATACAATTCTGGCTCTGAGGCCATTGTGATTAGATTGATTTGTATGTGTTTTTTTAAAGCTTAAAATTGTCAAGTATTGAAGCTGTTCAAGGAGTTATGAACAGGAGTTATTAATTGTGGTTAAATTATTTTGTTCAACCAGACCTCTAGTGCGTGTTTATGCTTTGTAGTGTTGTAGTGTCAGGAAGGTGCCTCACTCTTGGCCCTACTTGGCACTGCTGACACTCCTCTAGTAGCTTCTGTTGCAATATTAACATGTAAAGTTTCCAAACGTAAAGGGATATTCCCCTTGCGTTACTCCTACAGATATCTTTTAACAGATCCTTACGACTCAATCTTCCCTGTGATCACCAACCAAACATTTCGACCTATCTTTAATTATTAAGTTTTATCACTGGCGGTACCTAAATGTGCTCCAGGAGTAGATATTGGTTTAATGTTTTTGTTGATGTGATAGTTATCTCAACCTACAGACGCGCCAAGATAGGGCCGTCTCTTTAACCTGGACTAGGGTACCGCCAGGAGGAAACCAAGCACGATTTTTCACTTACTGTATGTGGACGTCTGATCTTCGTGTCCTACCCTGAACACGGCTCACACGGCATCCAAACCTCTAAGCCGAGGTTTCCAATCCCTTTGTTCAGGGCTTTTTTATTCGACTTTTTTTGTTACTGCTTATACTATTTTACAAACTAACAATCGATCCCAAGCCTAAAAAAAAAAAAACATGATCGTGACTCTTCCTAACACAAGATCCACAGACACGATTGAGGATCAAATTACCTTCCTGTGACTTTCCCGGTGGTGTTGGGTGTGATGCGCTGGTACTAACAGAAACTCAGATGTGATATGCGACAAACCTGCTTTTGGAAATAACATGCACTGCAAACTCTAGCGCCGTACTAACCAAAGCGTCCCCAGTATACAGTACCCAGTTCTAACTTCCTGTACCGTCACTGTGTACTCCGCATGGCAATCACTAACTCGGAAAAGACGATTTGTCGCCCAGATACAAACACATAAAGATGATACTACTCTCCAAAACCCCTGCATGAACACGGAAATCACCATTGCCCATAAAAATAACTCATTCACCACATAATATAGTGACAGACGAAGATAATCATTTATATAGAAAGAACAAAATCCTAACATATCTTTCAAAAGACTTCAGGAGCCGCCCTCGAATGGAGTGCTAGACAGAGAGTTCCAAAGATCTGTAAACATCGATACACGCGACCCTGTACAGTACGCCATATGATTGCTTTGTGGTCTCTGGAATCGTCACTTAGCATGCGTCACTGTTTTCTGTAAATTAAGAGAGAGAGAGAGAGTAGGTAGGAATAAAACAATGGAGGGAAGGGGTGATAAGAAAGGGAGGAGGTGGATAATGTAAGAAGGAAGGAGATAAGGAGATAAGAGGGGGGATGGAGCTACAAGAAAGACAGGAAAAATCCATTAAATCAATGTTTTAATGAGGATTATATATTGATGGTGGATTAAACGGGCCCTAGTCTATACGGACCCATCTATATGACTAGTTTACGTTAGGTTAGGGCCTAGTATACCAGGACTGTCAGCCATTATACCCGCATTACACTTTTATTAACGCCTTTACCCTGTTGTCACACGCTCTGCACGTCCCGCCCACCCAAACACAAAAACTAACCCGAGTCTTGGTTCTCAGAAATATTCGTATGCGTCATTGTTTTTCTCCTAAACTCCCGACCTCAAAAAATACATCTAATTAACCTATTTAAGCTACGACACAGATTGGCAGCCACGGTATTGTCATAATTTTCACTAAGACTCTACCGTAAACTAGATACTGTCCCGTATCTTCAGTTAATGAGGAAAAACAATGACTTATGGATCTTGAGAATGTTGTTGGTGAGCCTGTGAATGAACTAACCAATTCATATACTTTTTTTGGGGGGAGCAACAAACTATATTATTAAAAGTATTATCGAATTGGAAAATGAAGTAACGATAATAATCCCTTAAAACTATATATACTTTCTTTTCTAACTCGTACTTGTTATAGATGAAGTTATTATATAGATTAATAGTGCACCTGTTATTAACTTGGAGTGTTGCCTCAAAGTCGGAGATAGTCAACAGAACGATACTGCTACTGTCATATTATCCAGCTATAGTCGACGCTATAAGAACCATCTATGGGTAGAGGAGTAGATAGATATATACTATACCTACTAACAATTTGTATGATGACGATATATCTACCGTAGACAGATATAACGGCGATACATTTATTGTAAATATATAATGGATTATTACAGGTCTACTGTGAACGATATGAAAACAATTTGCACATATAGGACGGTCCTACGTACCCAACCTTACGTTATACCACTATTATATACGTGTTAATAATGTGTTGTGTGTTACAAGGGGTCGTGTAGGCACCTGGCAGGCCGCGTGCTCCAGCAGAGAGAGGATAAAGATAATGTTGTTGACCCCGAGCTTTGTGTATGAGTGACGGTCGATCATACCAACTGACACCTGCTGTATGATTCCCTCTGGTGTGTGAGTGTATGCATACGTGCAGACTTTTGTGTGTGTATGATTGCGCCGCCGTGTGTTTATACTTGTTGGAGTGTGACTTGCGTGTGTTTGTGTGTGTGTGTGAAGGGTGCAGGGGGGAGTGTGTCTGTGTCGGCAGCACGCACGTTACGTAGCGGGCAATGCACGGCTGTCCGCAGAAGCGTGCGCTTGGGGTTGTGGTGGTATACATGCGTGCGTAAGGAAGTGCGGCGGTGGGTTTTGCGCATGCGTCGTGGGAATGTGGCTATAGACGCGTTTCCGGCCCTGTGAATGAACCGCAGTGGTAATGTGTGTGAAGCTCAGGGGGTCTGTGACCTCTGGTTCACACCTCCCCCCTAAAACACCGCCGCCCCTCCCCGCCCGGACCCCGAAGATGGTTCAGAGTGTTTGCTGATGACTGTGTTACGTCCAGGAACCTAAACTACCAGGAAAAGATAATCACGTAGAAAGTAGATAGATAACCGGATAACAATGATAACACAGTGATAATAATAGCCATAAGTTACATTCAATTTACACGATCAAGACACGTTAAGTGTCTTAATTTCGCCAGTGAGTGCCCGAGAGTGAGTAAGTGTATTAGTGAGTGAGTGAGTGCATAGGAGAACCTTGTGATGCAATCAACCCCCTTCCCCTCACTACTCTTACCCTCACCCTTATCCCCTCACCACCCTAACACCCCTTAATTCCTTTCCCCTCACCCCTGTAACCTTCCTTTCCCCTCACCCCTGTAACCTTCCTTTCCCCTCACCCCTGTAACCTTCCTTTCCCCTCACCCCTGTAACCTTCCTTTCCCCTCACCCCTGTAACCTTCCTACCCCCTCACGTCTTTAACCTCCCTTCCTACACCTCCACCTCACATACCCTCACCCCCCCCCTTTTCCCCTTCCTCACCCCTCCCCCAGTCTTTGTTTTGGATCTAGCTCAGGGTTTTTGCCGCTGCTACCATTGTTATGCTGGTTTATGATGGGGCATCGTTCCCCCCCGCTCCGCTGACCCCAGACAAAGTTTCTTCCTATTGGGCATTTGCACTTTAGTTTCCCCTGGTCGTGTGAAGTTTTCTTTCTCTTTACAATTCTCGTTTTCTTTGGTCTCATTTCGTTTTAATACCTTTTTGTACCATTTGCTTCAGTTTATTTCCGTTTTTTTTTTGTACCATTTCTTCAGGGTCTTTGCTGTTTGTTTCTTTGTTTTCCCATTTCTGTAGTATTTCCGTTTTTCGTGGTTTCATCTCTTCGTTTTTCTTTTTGTATTTTTTTGGCCAATTTGTGGGGGCTTCTTTTCCTGTTTTCTTCCGTGTTTCTTTTCTTACAACCATTTTTCTTTGTCGTCTTTCCCTTTACGATGCGTCACACCGTTTGACCTCAACTTCTTCCACTTTTTTCAATGTTTTGTTTTTATTATTCTAGGGCTTCCATTTTCTTTCACGTTATTCGATATTTCACATCATCTTCCCGTTTTCTTTTTTGTCTTAACGTGTTTTCTTGAACGTCTTCCAGTTCTCTCCAGCAAAAGTGCGGCATGGCAAAGTTTCTGGCAATATTCTGGTTTCCTGGTTGCCACTTCTTGCCGTGTTGCCACTGGTTACTTTGTTGCCACTGGTTGCCTGGTAGCCACTAGTTGCCACTGGTCCACGGTAGTGTGTGGCAGCATGAAGGTAAATAATTACTGATATGTACTCTTGTTAAATATTTGTCCTGTGAGTTAATCACAGCTACTGCATTGTGCAGATGCATTTGTATCTAGTTCCCGGCGGGGGTTAAAGGACACCTCAGTGACGTTGTTTGATAGACGAGTTTGACCCGTATGACCCTGAGGAAATAATAGCTAAGTCAGCTTGGCCTCATACGTTAGGTAGGCGCCACTCTGCCCCTGGCCGAGCCTCAATGGCGGGTCGTGAGGATCTGAGGACGGGAAAGCTGCCCAACGGCTCCTTCATTTAATCCTTTCACATCGATCAAATCCCCAAAAGTAATGATCCTTTGAGGCCGTAAATATGGTGTTCAACTGTCACGGCATCACTTGTGAGTTGCCAGGGTGTCAAGGATGTGGTTCTTGAAGATATTCTCTCCTTGCCTCACACTGATACGTCTCCCTGTGTGTCCTGTTGCTCTAGACTTGAATTTCACTTTTCATGCTCACTATTGTTTTCACAAGTTTTGGCTGGAATACCCCAACGGCAGAGCAGTGCTACCAACCGGTGTGACACACATAGTCTTGTTTAATCCCTCATCTGGTGGAATTTCATCAGCAAATCGTGAAATAAAACACCAGGTCGTTCTTCTCCACCAGTATTGTGTAAAATTCATATGACAGAGATTTGTAATCTTTATGCGGATGTGCAGAAATGGCCCAAGGCAGCGGTGCGTGTAGAAAACATAAGCTGTTGTTCCACAATTTGGGAAACAACGTAACTCCTAATTTTCGAGAAAATGGCGGAAATTGGAGGAAAATTTACGATTTTTTATCACCAGCTCTACCGTTTACTGAAGACAATCACGGACTTATGAACCCCAGAAGAATTGCCGTAAAACAACCGGAAATGTTTCATTGTATTGTAGTTAGAGAGGATTATATCTGGGTGCGAGAGTGTTGGAACGCTTTTCATAAGACTGGCGCATTACCTGTAATATAAAGGTAGTTTTCGTGTGTGGTTTGTCATCCATAAGGGGCGAAATTACTCTTGCAAATGCCTTGCTATAGCATTATAGAGAGACGATATAGGAGAACAGTGGATGTAGTGCAATATAGTGTGGAAGTTGAGTGTTAAACCGATATAGGAGCCGGGAAGGAGTAAAAAAAAACGCACCGTTATACAGATAGAAAAATTATATATTACGATTCACTGGAGGAAGTTGCATAATATAGTAATATAAAGGAAGAGAGTAATTATATAAACACTTACTGACGTAGGAGGAGAGTAGATGAATCCTAATACAGTGTAGAAATTCAAATATGTTGTGGTATGGTGTGGTAGTGATGATGGGGTACTGTGGTGGTAGTGTTGTGGCCGTGTGGTGTGGTGGTGTGGCAGTGTGGTGTGATAGTATGATGTGGCAGTGTGGTGTGGTGTCGTGTGGCAGTGTGGTGTGGTAGTGTGGTGGGTATTCAAGGTTGGGTGACCCGGGTACCGCCTCTCTTTTGTTTTTGTCACGGACCTTCTGCATTAGTTTTTCCCTGTCACTGCGGGAGTGACTGTGAACTGGTAGGAGTAACCGTGTACCTCTATAAGTGACTGTGTACCATTAAGACCGACTGTGGACTGGTAGAGGTGAATGTGACTGTGATTTAGGTTGGGTCGTTGTCACACAGGGAAGCTTTATTACCCTTCAGCACAAAAAGAGTTCCTTCCTCCTCCGGGGCGCCAGCTTGGACTAGCACACCACCCCGGTCAATGGTTCCTGACTGTTAATGGTTCCTGACAATTCCAATTCATTTAGATTCCTGAATTGTCAACTTCAAGAAATTCCTTTTATGTCCTAAGACTTACTTGGGCCATATAATAATAATAATAATAATAATAACAATAATAATAATAACAATAATAATAATAATAATAATAATATAATATAAATAATAATAATAATAATAATAATAATAAATAGAGAAAATGAGACATAATTTTTCTACCGAGGAAAAATTATCCATTATCGCACCTGTCCCGTATCTTATTGGGTCACACACACACACACACACACACACACACACACACACACACACACACACACACACACACACACACATATTAATGAAAACTAATCCATGTTTATTTACAGATATACATGCAGACAGACAGATTGACGGATACTATTCCTATATCCCTGGATGGAGGCGACGGGGGATAAATAAATATATAAATAAATAAATAAATAAATAACAAGACAGACTAACAGACAATATAATAATAGACTAAACAAGAAAAAAAAGGTGAAAATGTTTATTGTTTATACAGCAGCATTACCTCGTCACTGTGTCAAGGGCGGAGGGTTAGGTGAGACAACACGACCACACAATAGAAAGTGGTGATAAGTATCGCAATAACAGGGAGGCACCGTGATGAAGGCCGGGGGAAGAGGAGGAGAAGAGATAAGAGAGAGGGAGGGTGGTTGGGTGGGTGAGAGAGGGAGAGAGGGGGAGAGAGAGAGAGAGTGTGAGGGAGAGAGGAGGGAGTGAGGGAGAGAGAGTGAGGGAGGGAAGGAGAGGGAGGGTCTACAACAGTTACTGATAGGAGGGAAGCAGGGCGAGAATGGGATGGAACTGTGGTGAGAGGAACAAGAGAGAACAAGTCTGGATAAATAGAGATAACAAGAGATAATGGGAGTGGATGGAGACAGAACAAGAACAAATAAAAGAGAAAATAATAAAAACACAATGAAGAGAATTACGTGACGATAATAAAAGTGGGGGAGAGAGAGAGAGAGAGAGAGGGGGGAGGTAGAAGGAAGGAAGGAGGAAGGGGGGAAGGGTTGGCCTGAGGGCTGTGCGTCAGGTGGTTGATGTTGACCTGTCGCTACCCACACTTCTTTACTACCCCTAACTGCCACCTCATTCTATTCCCCACCCCCTTACACCCTACCCCTTAACCGTTTCCTTTACCCCCTACCCCTTAACTGCCTCTGACATTCCCCTAACCCCTACTCCCTTAACCTCACCCCTCCCCCCTTTACCCCCCCTCCCTCTTCCTGGTACAGAAAACAGATTAAGTGAACTAATCATAATAAACAAGCTTAATCCCGGATGAAAACGCGATATGTGTGAATTAGCATAGAAAACGGGACACGTGTTTTATGATAAGCTTGTGTAATCTGGGATATAAAAAAAACTGGTATAGAACTCGAATGTCTTTATTTACTATGACAATTTACTTACGAGCTTTTGAGAATCCGTTTAGGTTAAGGTTGGTTTGGTTAGGTTAGGTTAGGTTAGGTTTAGGTTGGTTAGGTTAGGTTATTGTGTTAATCACTAATCGACGGACAGACTGATCTAAACGTTCACCTGGCTACTAAAATTCACTAATATATTTAAAAGCTTCCAGACTACGACCCCCACTGGCTGTGTGTGTGTGTGTGTGTGTGTACCAGGACCAGTAATTATCGTAAGAGTCGTTAAGGTATTCTGGACCACCACCATCGGCCTGGCCTGAGAGAGAGAGAGAGAGAGACTAAAAAGATAAAGTGAGAGTGATAGAAGGAGGGTGAGAAGGAGGGAGGGAAGGAGAGAAGGAGAGAGGAAGTGAAGGATGGAGGAAGAGAAGTAGGGAAACAAGTTAGGAGGGATTGAGAGAAGGTAGGAGGAAGAGAGAGAGGAAGGGAAGGGAGTGAGAGAAGGAAGGAAAGGGGAAAGTCGTTCCTATGAGACATATGGTAAGCTTGGCCCCTCCTACCAGATACAGCTGATTGCCTTCTGCGTCCACTCTCCCACTCTCTCTCCCACTTACTCCTCACTCACACACCCTCTCTCACTTGCTCTCCTCCCACTCACATTCCCTCTCTCTCTCACTTACTCTCCCACCCTGTCTCCCACTCTAAACAGTCAACCAGTTAGCTTGTCCTAGTCTGCTTCCGTGACAGTCTTCCTCCTGCCTTCCTTGATACCCCTAAATCAGTCTGGCGGGCTTCTTGTCAACTAAGACCGTCAACAGCTGCGGTGGTAAGATGTATCACTCATAACACCCTGATCAAGGTAACTTTACGTGTAGTTGTGATCTGAGAGTGTAGGGAGACTCACTACGTCCTAGAACCAAACCGGGAATTTAATTTAATCTAAGGAACCTCCCACTTAACCTAACTACACGGAACTTTAGTCCTCCCACTTAACCTAACTACACGGAACTTTAATCCTCCCACTTAACCTAACTACACGGAACTTTAATCTAACCAACCACTTAACCTGACCATAACCAAACCTACAGTATCTTAGCCTACTCTAATTAACCCCAAACTTAACCTATTAAATCATTAACCTAATCTAACCTAACCTGGGTGGGTGTGGGTGTAGATAAGAAGGCCCCATGTTATTATGTGTGTGTGTGTGTGTGTGTGTGTGTGTGCTGCCGGGGGTGTTAAAACAGACGTGGGTGGGCATGGGTGGAGGTGTGGTGGTCCCATGTAACTGTGTGTGTATGTATGGGCGGGGCAGAGGCGTGGGGTAGAGTGTAAGGAGGCCCCATGACTATGTGTGTGTGTGTGTGTGTGCGGGCGGGCAGAGGCGGGTAGGTGCAAGGGAGGCCCCATGACTATGTGTGTGTGTGTGTGGGCGGGCAGGGTGGTGTGGTCATCAGTAGGAACAGGTGATGGGATGGGTGGGTGGGCGTCAATGTGGGTGGGTAGGCTTCCAGAAGGGATTTAATGACGCAATTTGTGGTGGTGCGGGTGGGCCGTGGGGCGGGTGGGCCGTGGGGCGAGTGGGTGGAGATAGTGTTGTGCAATGTGAACATGTGGTGGCGAGTAAGGGTGGAGTGTATGGGTGAAGGTAGGTGTGGGTGGGCATATGGTGGCATGGGTAGGCGTGTGGTGGCATGGGTGGACGTGTGGTGGGGTGGGTGAGCGTTTGGTGGCATGGGTGGGCGTGTGGTGGCATAGATTGGGATGTGGTGGCGTAGGTGGGCGTGTGGTGGCATGGGTGGGCGTGTGGTAGCGTGGGTGGGCCTGTGGTAGCGTGGGTGGGCGTGTGGTAGCTTGGGTGGGCGTGTGGTGGGGTGGGTGGGCATTGAACGGACCAGGTGTGCCTAAGTATCTCCTACCGTGGCTTCACCTGGCGACCCTCTCTGTTGTCCAGCTGTCGAGAGAGAGAGAGGAGAGAAAAGAGTAATAGAGAGAGAAGAGAAAAGAGCGAGAGGTAGAGAAGGTATAATGGAGATATAGAAAGACAAAAAATGAAAGAGAGAAAGAGAAAAATAGACAGAAATATAAGAACGAAAGGGGGAGAAAAAGAACACCACTACCACACCCCCACACCACTACCACACCCCCACACCACTACCACACCCCCACACCACAACCACACCACTACCACATCATCACTACACCACACCCCTACCACATCACCACACCACTACACCACTACCACACCCCCACACCACAACCACACCACTACCACATCATCACTACACCACACCCCTACCACATCACCACACCACTACACCACTACCAGTAACTCGTGTGCGCCATCCTAATTAGCTCCAGCAGGTGAGGACAGGTAAGGCCGTGGAGCTTAGACTCGTGATGTTAACTTAGTAGTGAAGATATGTTAGTAATATATCCTGTTAACGGTGAGCTATGTTATATATCCTGTTAACGGTGAGCTATGTTATATATCCTGTTAACGGTGGGGTTACGTTAATGATGTACCCTGTTAACAGTACCGTTTATAAATTGAGAAGTATTGTCTATTAATTACCAATCAACAGTGAAGACAACAGGATCCCGTTAACAGGAGATTCACTTAGATTATCTCAATATTTAATGGGTTATTTACACTTAGAGTTTATCACATATTAAGGTCAATAAAGGTCAATGGTTTAACACTGAGGTCGATGATTTAACACTGAGGTCAATGGTTTAACACTGAGGTCGATGATTTAACACTGAGGTCGATGATTTAACACTGAGGTTGATGATTTAACACTGAGGTCGATGGTTTAACACTGAGGTCGATGGTTTAACACTGAGGTCGATGGTTTAACACTGAGATCGATAATTTAACACTGAGGTTGATGATTTAACACTGAGGTCGATGGTTTAACACTGAGGTCGATGGTTCAACACTGAGGTCGATGGTTTAACACTAAGGTCGATGGTTTAACACTGAGGTCGATGATTTAACACTGAGATCGATAATTTAACACTGAGGTTGATGATTTAACACTGAGGTCGATGGTTTAACACTGAGGTCGATGGTTTAACACTGAGGTCGATGAGGTCGATGGTTTAACACTGAGGTCAGATGGTTTAACACTGAGGTCGATGGTTTAACACTGAGGTCGATGGTTTAACACTGAGGTCGATGGTTTAACACTGAGGTCGATGGTTTAACACTGAGGTCGATGGTTTAACACTGAGGTCGATGGTTTAACACTAAGGTCGATGGTTTAACACTGAGGTCGATGGTTTAACACTGAGGTCGATAATTTAACACTGAAGTCGATGATTTAACACTGAGGTCGATGGTTTAACACTGAGGTCGATGGTTTAACACTGAGGTCGATGGTTTAACATCTGAGGTCGACGGCTTAACCCTCTCGACCTCAGAAAGTTAAGGACTACTTCCATTGATAAAAGGCCATTGGGAATTTATCTGTTTTAGTATTTCACTTCAGCCTGAGGGTCGGTTATTCAGCATTTGTTCATAATTTTAAGAACAGCGCCAGAGAATTGCTCACGTGTTAAGAAGAATTTTCAAAATGCCGAGGAATTTTATTTATTTTTTCGTAAGAAAGCCAATTAAATAAACTACGGCTTGTATACGAAGTTAGTTATGGTTTTAAAAGCGTAACTCCGGAAGGCAGAATCTGAAAGGGTCGTAGGTTAAAATTCTCCCCTAACTGATGATTAAGAGCTTATCTAATGGACTCAATTAAGCTGTGATGCAAAGCTGAATTCTCAAGGGACATTACGTTAAATTATCCCGGTAATTAGCGACGTGAGAATGCAACTAAACTGACTCACTTAAACCCAGGGCGTAAAGATGGATTCTCCAAAGACCGTATGTATAAAATTTTCCCTCTTAACTGTTCACATAAAAACGTAACTAACTCACTTAAGCTCCGGTACAAATATCTCAGAGGATCGTATAGTAAGTTTTTTTCTTCTCATATTAAGAGACATTAGAACGTAAATAAGTGTGTGTGTGTGTGTGTGTGTGTGTGTGTGTGTGTGTGTGTGTGTGTGTGTCTGTGGTCTCCTAAACACCTCATTAATTACCGCTATTGTACAGTGTTTCAGAGCTGATGGAGGGTGGTGGAGGGTAGGAATGGAGGGTGGAACAATGTTTGAGTGATGTAGGAAAGGATAGTGGAATGAAGAGTGGATGGATGGAGGGCTGGTAACATCACAGATCATCACTCCACCACCACCACTACACACTATCACCACTACACACACTACTACCATTTCACTACCACTACTACCACCACTATTACACACACTACTAATACCACTGTCATACCACTGCTCACCACTAAGCCACTGACTACCACTACTACCACCACCACTACCATTACTACCACACCACCACTGGGTCAACACTACCACCACTACTACTACTAACACACTAATACCACTAATATTACTATTAATACTAAATATCATTACTATCATCAATATTCACTATCAACATTATTACATTATTACTATTACCACTATTACTATTATTACTGATTATTTACTGTTGTTTCATACTACCACTACTACCACCACTACCACCACTACCACTACTAATAACTCACAGTCATGCCTCAGGTGTACGTACAAGTCACATCAAGTCATCTGGACAGTGATCTGGCATACGTGGAGAGCCTACAAGTGGGGGAAAAATACACTTAAGACCATCATACACGGGAGGGATACTATCATGTATACGTGGATAGCATACAAGTATACAATATACATACGTGTTAGATTATCCACCGAGGAGAAGGGAGGTTTTGTATGCGAGGATAGACGTTGTTACATACACGTGTTGGGGAGAAGCTCTTGAATCCATTGATAATTATTTTCTGAATCTATGGTGAGGTTTTATAAGGAAGGGGCAGGAGGTGAGGGGTGGTAGTGGGTGGTGTTGGTGGGTGGTAGTGGGTGGTGTTGGTGGGTGGTAGTGGGTGGGTGTGTGGGGCAGGGGTGGTAGGGATGGTGTTGGTGGGTAGTGGGGTGTGTTGGTGGGTAGGGGTGTGCTGGTGGGTAGTAGGTGGTGTGTGTGTTGTGGGGTGTGGATGGTGTTGGTGGGTAGGTGGTAAGCAGGGGTGGTAGGGGTAGCAGGGTGTAGTGGGTAAGCAGGGGTGGTAGGGTGGTAGGGGTGGCAGGGTGGTAGTGGGTGGTGTTGGTGGGTGGTAGTGGGTGGTGTTGGTGGGTGGTAGTGGGTTTGAGGGCTGGTGGAGGTGGGTGGTAGTGGGTTGTGGTGGTGGGTACGTGTGTAGTGGAGGCGGAGTGTGACGGGGGTGGGGTCACTCAGGTGTGAAGGGAGTGGTGACCTGTGTTCCCGGAGTTACACAGGGAACTCAACTCCTCCTCCTCCTCCTCGTCCACCCGTGAATCACCAATAGGAGGAGGAGGAGGAGGAGGGAATATACGTCACTTGGATAACGAAGGTGTGAGGGATGAGGATGATGATTGAGTGTAAGGATAAGAAGAGAAGAGTAAGTGGGGGTTGGTGATGATGGAGTGTGTGGTGGCGCGTGACAAGAGGGAGGGAAGGTGTGTGGGTGTGGTGAAAGAAGAGGAGGAGGAGGAGGAGGTGGTGGTGGTGTGGGCCAGGCAGCAGCAGCAGCAGGACCCAGCAGGCGACACAGCAGGTGCAGAAGTCACGCCATCCACCCGTTGTTCAGTATCGACCGCCCCGCCCCCCTGCCCCACAACGAGTAGCTGCCAGTCTGGGCCAACATTTTCAAAGATTAATTAGTTAAATTGTCACCTTAACTGATGATAACACAGCTAACTGCCTCACTTAATCCTCGACACAGATGACAGTCAAGACAGGAACGTTGATGATTAGACTGAGACTGTTAGACTGTACTAAACGTATGGACGGTTTTATTAACCTTCTCAACCTCTAAGAATCTATCTTTGCCTCGTAGATTAAACAAGTTAGTTATTCTGTTACGTATCTATAGTGTAGGGGAAAGAAAACATTATCGTATTGACCCCTCCTGACAATCCATCACCCTGTGTGCCTCGTGCTGGGGAGGGGGGGGAGGGGGGGAGGGGGAGGGGTGAGGGGGAATCGAGCACAAAATATACCCCACCATGACTTCTCCTTTGGCTCAAGACAGTGCCATCCCTCGACAATTTCCTTTTAATCTTGATAAAAGGAAGAATGTGGCGGCGGTGCTCCCTGACCTTTGACCCCAGGGTGCTCACCTTCTTGACCTCTATGCTAAAACAGGTCATTAAACCTTGACCTTCGCCTCACAAACTACGGCTCCTTGACAAACACCGCCGGATGAGTTAGCTTTGTTTGTCAGTGTAGGGAAGATCTGGCGTAGTTTTGTCAGTGTAGGTTAAATCTGACTGGTTCACTGTTGTCATGCATGAGCAATAAGTAAACACGGGAAGAACGAAGGTGTCTGATTCTTTACTCGTCTACCAGAGAGTTGGGGATGAAATATATTGAGAGCGGGCGTAATTTTTATACCCGTTTCAATCACCATTAAATGAAATTGAGATTGTCTTAATTTATGACTCTCTCTCATTCAAAGGTTCAAAGTAATAACTAGGTCAGGTTTTTAATAATCTTCCGCAATACTACACCTGCTAACAATACACACACCTGTCCTCCACACCTGTCGGCTCTTGCGGTGAGCACTTTAGCCTAGAGCAAACCATGTGTGTGTGTGTGTGGAGCCATAAATGTCCTAATAAACCAGGTATACAGAGCCAGATATATGAAGCTGAGATATGTAAGGCCAGATATATGTCCTGATTAACCTGATATGTAGAGCCAGCTGTATTAAATACGCCAGATGTGCACAGCCTAACACATAGAGCCAGGTACAGAGTCAGATATATAGAATCAGATTTACTGCATATACGAAGCCAGGTGTGTAGAGCATTATATATAGAGCCAGGTATAGAGCACACATAGAGCCAGGTATAGATCGCACATAGACCCAGGTATAGAGCACACATAGAGCCAGGTATAGAGCACACATAGAGCCAGGTATGAGTTAAGTAGCAACAATTACACACTAATATTATCAACACAGTTTGTCAAGGTCACTGACAGGAAATTCCTCGTCTCAGTTATTTTAATGTTTATTTCCTTAAGTTATCTATCTATCTATCTATCTATCTGTTAGTCCTGGGATAGAACAGGTGAGGGCTGAAGTGGGGCAGGTGAGGGCTGAGGTGGGGCAGGTGAGGGCTGAGGTGGGGCAGGTGAGGGCTGAGGTGGGGCAGGTGAGGGCTGAGGTAGGGCAGGTGAGGGCTGAGGTGGAACAGGTGAGGGCTGAGGTGTGGCAGTTGAGGGCTGGGAACGTCCTAACAGTGTCTGCAGAGGCGAGGAGGAGGTGAGGGGGGGGGATGGGTTGGGTGGGGCTGGTGCGGGCGGGGCGGGGTGTAGCATCGCCCGGGGCGGTGATCGTGACTTCCGGGCCGCTGGGCTTCCGTCGCCGCCCACCGGAGGGGCCCCGCGGGGCTCACTCCACCTCCCCAACACCCGGGCCCCACGGTGCTCACTGCTTCACCTCACCACCTGGGTCCCATGGGGCACACTATCACCTCCTCAACATCTTGGCCCTGCGGGGCTCCCTCCTTCATCACCACCAACTGGGTCCCGTGGGATTCACTAACTTACCCCAAACCTTGGTCCCGATATTTCTGCCTCAACCATCCCTCGTGTTGGTCACTCTTCAGGAGCATCTCAAAGACTCGTTAACTTACAGTACTAGACAAAGATCGTCGGCCAACTTGGTGCCCAGAGAACCGAGGAAACCTTGTGTGTGTATTACATGTATTATTCTTCACTGATAAGAACATAAGAAAATAAGGAGTCTGCAATAGGCCGGTTGGCCTGTGCATGGCAGCTCCCCCCCCCCCCTCTCTCTCTCTCTCCTACCTAATTACTGGGTCGAATTGGCAATCTCTGTGCCCACGACTTCCTCTCTCTGTACCCGCCTTACCCATACCCACCTTGCCTATACCCTAAAGGTGATTACTGAGGCGTACACACACACACACACATCAGACTGTACGTGACTACCAGCACAGCCCCCATGCTGCTGGGAGACTCACGGACACCACAAACATAGCTGACATTTTGATAAACATTGACGGAAGCTGTGGACGCCAATATCTCAAACAATCACATATTTACAGTCAAGTCTCGGTGTAATAATGACGGCCATCTTTGTGCTGTATACTCATATAACCGGTTAAGAACAATTCCTCATGTCATTATTTAGAGGAGAGGGAAATTTTATTCGTAAGCTTTGAGAATCCAACTCTATCGTAACATAAGTAAGCTGATTAAACTTAAGGTTCTGTGGGGATTCAGCTTTTCAAAGAGAGCGTCTCGTTATTTGTCGTAAGGTAGGTGGGAGGAAGGGAACGAGGTAGGGGGAGGTAAGGGAGAGGTTAGAGGAAGGTAAGGGAGGTTGAGGTAGGAGTAAGGTAGGGTAGGGTAGGGTAGGGTAGGGTAGGGTAGGCAGGGCAGGTAGGGTAAGTCTTGCAGGGGAGGGTAGGGGGGTTGAGGTGAGGGCACTGGGGGTTGAGGGTGAGGGTAGGGAGTTGAGGTGAGGGTGGGAGTTGAGGTGAGGGGTAGAAGAAGGATGGAGACTGTGGAGGCGCCTTAGTATTAGAAGCTGAGGTTGACGAACTGAACTGAATGAAGTGTTGTAGCGAGGTTGAAAGTGGTGTAGCGAATTGATTGAAGTGTTGTAGCGAGGTTGAAAGTGGTGTAGCGAACTGAATGAAGTGTTGTAGCGAGGTTGAAAGTGGTGTAGCGAACTGAATGAAGTGTTGTAGCGAGGTTGAAAGTGGTGTAGCGAACTGAATGAAGTGTTGTAGCGAGGTTGAAGGTACGTACAGTATATCGCGAGGCAGAACGACTACAGGAAACAGCACTACGAACTATGAGAGGAAATTGTGGGGCGCGACACCAGGAAAGCGCAACTTGTGGTAGGGGGGATCTTGGTTGTTGTGAAAATGACGTAATTTGTAATGGGAATTCTGCCCTTGGCGACGGAACCTGGTGAAGACTGTGTTCTTACTGAATTTTCCTTGTAATTGTTTTTTTTTTCCTTTTATATTTCACTTGTGACACATGGTACAAAATGGCGTATCTTGGGACACATGGTATAAAATGGAGATATATGGAACAATTAAGTAAGATGTGGAATAAAATAGCGAGATATATATATAAAAATAGGACGAAATGTGTGGAACAATATAGCGAGATATATGGAACAATATGGCGAGATATATGGTACAATATAGCGATATGTGGAACAATATAGCGAGATATGTGAGACAATATAGCGAGATATGTGGTACAATATCGCGAGATATAAGGAAAAATATAGCGTGTTATGTGGAAAAATATAGCGAGATATGTGAGAATATAGCGAGATATAAGGAAAAACATAACGAAATATGTGGAACAATATAGCGAGATATGTGAGACAATATAGCGAGATATGTGAGACAATATAGCGAGATATGTGAGACAATATAGCGAGATATGTGAGACAATATAGCGAGATATGTGGAACAATATTGCGAGATATGTGAGACAATATAGCGAGATATGCGAGACAATATAGCGAGATATGTGGAACAATATAGCGAGATATGTGTAACAATAAAGCGAGATATGTGAGACAATATAGCGAGATATGTGGAACAATATAGCGAGATATGTGGAACAATATAGCGAGATATGTGAGACAATATAGCGAGATATGTGGAACAATATAGCGAGATATGTGAGACAATATAGCGAGAGATATGTGAGACAATATAGCGAGACGTGAGACAATATAGCGAGATGTGGAACAATATAGCGAGATATGTGGAAACAATATAGCGAGATATGAGAAATATAGCGAGATATGTGAACAATAAAGCGAGATATGTGAGACAATATAGCGAGATATGTGGAACAATATAGCGAAATACGTGGAACAATATAGCGAGATATGTGAGACAATATAGCGAGATATGTGAGACGATATAGCGAGATATGTGGAACAATATAGCGAGATATGTGGAACAATAAAGCGAGATATATGAGACAATATAGCGAGATATGTGAGACAATATAGCGAGACGTGAGACAATATAGCGAGATATGTGGAACAATATAGCGAGATATGTGAGACAATATAGCGAGATATGTGAGACAATATAGCGAGATATGTGGAACAATATAGCGAGATATGTGAGACGATATAGCGAGATAGGTGAGACAATATAGCGAGATATATGGAACAAAGGGACTAATTATATTAAACAATATGGCGATATATATGGTTCAATATAGCGAGATATGTGGAGCAATATAACGAAATATGTGGAACGATACAGCGAGATATCTGGTACAATATAGCGAGATATGTGGTACAATATGTAGAGATACAATGTACAGTTCCACTTGGTACAGTGGTTGGTGGATTTATTGAGAATTGCCATTATTGTGTTTGTTGATTTTCGAAGTATATTGAGGTGAAATTGGCGTATAATTACGAACGAAATCAAAATTGGCGTATAATATGAATGGAACTGAATTTGGTGTTTAATTATGGCGTTTATAAAGACGAATTGGACCATAGCAGGGAGATGCGACCGAGTGATCCCTAGGGGAGCTTCCCGTGATTAGGCGCTCAAGGATTAATCATACAAGAATGTAATTTTTCTATGAGACATTGCAGAGTAAACGATTATTTCTCCAGTGATTTTATTGTTTTGCTTATCTAAATTTTAATGTTTTTCTCGATATTTATGTCATCTGTAATTCATGTATTGTATTATATAATGTTTACTTCTTGAGCTCTGAGAAAGGGAACTTTCGGATGAACAATGAGAGGAGGCGGGAAAGCGGTGCATTTGTAAATAAGTAATGTGATATGAAATCGCCTAATAACAGAAGGTATGGAAACTAATTGTTCTATGTGATAATTATAAAAAAAGTATCTGTGAGTGTTGTAAAGATTGTTGTTGTAGGTAATATAAGCATACAACTGCATGATTACAATGTTATAATATACACTCAATAAGTTATACTATATATATCTATATATTATATTTCCGATGAATCTTTCGTAATAAATGTGCTAATTTATGAATGAGTTACAATATAAGATAATTGTGTATGGTTCATAATATACATACGCAATAGCTATATTTTATGTATGTAATTTTACTGTTGGTCTTGATATGAAATTATTAATTTTTCATTATTAATCGATTTGTATTTCCGTATATCTACATAATCTACAGATTGTATTATGCTGTTTACTTGCATGAGTCTTTTTTATCCTAATCTATATTGTTCAAGTGTTTCTCATTTTTATTCAGTGTTCCAAAATAAAGAAATGGTGAAGCGTAGAGCGATTAAAACAAAAGGTTCGTAGATGAAAGAATATAAAGAAATCGCGAGTATAAAAAAAAAGTCGCAGGAAGGTAATTAAGAGAAAGAGAAACGATAAAAAGGGAAGGAAAAGCGATGCGGACGAAAGCGAAGGAAAAAGGACGAAGAAGAAAAGACGTCCACATATCCTTGGCACTGGAAGAATTCACAGATGGTTATAAGTCGTGGATTCCACAGTGCCAAAGATGGAAGGGCTGACTGACTGCACTGAAGACATCACGAAGAAGAATCAAGATAACATAAAAGAAACAAAATTCAAGAGGAGAAGAAGCAAATAAGCCTCAAGAACAGAAGAATACTCAAAAGAAAAAAAAGTAATTACATAACCAGTGAAAAAGTCGACGAAAGGAATTAAAATACTGGAATAAAAAATATTTCCCCTTCCATATACTGCAAAAACAAGTGAGAATCCAGAACCAATTTATAGAGTTTACATGTGTTGGTGAGAGCCCGTCAGCCTAGTGATTCAATGAAACTCAAGTACTCATATTATTAAAAACATATCTGATTCTTACGTAACTTTCTAACTGACGATAGCTTAGCGGACGGACTCTCTAAAACTTTCAGTGTTATAATGTTGCTTATGTAGGAAAGATGTGAAAGGTATTATTATTATTGATGTTTCAGTGTGTTTCGATAACCATGTATTTGTGAAAGTGATTGTGTATCATAAAAACTATTGTGTATATCTATGTCCAGTGTATAATTTTTCGTCTGTATGTTATTTGAACTTATAAAGAATGAAAACAATATTGCGAATGTATAATCCATGTATTTATAATGAATAATGATTGGATGTTTTTATGCTGACAACGATCTTATTTTATTATATGTTGTTGTACTGTCTAATTCTCTATAATTTAATAGCTTCATTAATATGTATGTTATTATACCAATGTAATTACAGTATGTAGATTTTATAAACCAAGATGATAAAATTATGAAGAGTTACACTATTATCACACAGTTGGAAATAATTTTAAATAAGCACTGTTTATTGATTTATTTTCTGTATATAGAGTCAAATGTATCCCTGTACTGTATCATAATAAAGTTTACAGCTGGTCTATCTGCAGTGAAGGGTAGAGTCCTGAAGCATCAGAGAAAACGATGTATGGTGGGTAGCCTGTAGTAGCGTTAACTCCTCCATACTGGGCCTGGTGAAGAACGGAGCCTCGTGAATATACTTGACCATGATGAACCAATGATGGCCTAGACAAGAATACAATCATATATATTAAGCTTATGCAACATTCGATGGCAGAAATTAAATTGTTCTGCTTGTTAACTTAGACCCGAGATAAGTGAAATATGTACAGGTCTTCATCTGCATGTGGGGGGGATGGAGGCTAGTTCTGTGTCACATAATAGAGAATTCAATCATTAAAACTCTTTATTTTATTGAGTTATAAAAATATTTCGGCTTTGAATCATGCTAATGTTGTTAATAAGATAATTTTCATGTAATATATTTTGTATATATATCTATACAGTGTGGTAAATGTAATATTTTTGGATAATTATGATATGATCTAATATACCGAAGTGATGCTGTAATATTTACGTCTGTTGTGTAGTTAAATGGACGCTGCGTCTGTTCAGTTTTTACCTCCTGTCCCTCACCAGTGCTAGAGAATTGTGGTATTGGACTATTTTCTTTGGAGTAGAACTGTGGCGCGTCATCCTTTCACATCTTTCGGCCAGATTGTAATGAGGTAAGTAGTTTTACGTGATAGTATGGTGTGGGTGTCGTGGTCTGGCTAACCTGCTTACTTACTCGCTAATGTTTCATGCGCCAGGGCCGATGGCGTCAGGCCTGTGTGTCGAGCTTTGTGGATTCACTGTATGTCACCATAATCGAAGTTAAATTAGACGAGGTAATGGAGTTACTGCGTATTCTTGTAGCTCTTAATTGTACATGGTATCTTAATCTGCCCAGTGTTTGTCCCTCGATCTTACCCAAGCTGCAGTTCGTGGTTTGGTAAAATATAGTGAAAGGTATTGTGTTTCGTATTTCCTTTAAAACCTTACCGAAATGAACTAGAAATATTCAAAGAATGTTAGTTTAGATTAGGCCGTACAAGATTATTTGTTTTAGTTCGTTTTAAAACATTTACGGTAAATATTCTGATAGTTTTCACAGCTCTAACACTAAAGGTACAGCACAGTAGGCGTACATTCAATCCACCAATGTTATAGAAGCTAATCCCCAACACCACTATCTTAGTGGTGCACCTTTCCCTAACATTTTTTAATCAAACTACACACAAAATTTCAAATAGCCAGAAGTCACATAGAAAATTCAGAATAGTATTTTCAGAGTAGGTATTGTGTAATTTAATGCATTCTGGTATTGTGTATTTATGTAATGGTTGATCAAACCATGAAAAACAGTGGATCTTGCCATACAAGATATAACTTGTTTTGTTTTAACTTCACTGTAAGTCAGGTTAGTGTGTATTATATTGGCCAATCATCCCTAAAACGCCTGGTGTGTACACATCAAAATAATGTTTGCAATAAGTTAAAAACCTACAGTAATATGAGGTGACTGCTAAGGGTTTTTTCTCTGACATTTCATGTTTAAGTCTGGTAAGATTGTGGTGTAACATTGAACATTTATAGTTAGACATTTGTATGAAATATGTTCCACAAAATGTATTGGCCTTGTAATGTCAATATTACTCTGGAATGGGAATAATTTTAATTAAATAGTTAAAGATAAGGTTACATGTCTATATACTGTACTTGAAATGAAAATATAATGTATGGTATAGTAGCCCATTCAACTGAGTTGTCACTACCAATTACAGTAGCCTGTTTCAAGAGCGTCCAGATGTGTATGTTGTAGGTGATGGATCTTGTTTTAGTGACCCACTGCATTGTTGAATGTTCTTGTGATTGTGAGGTCTTTCCTTTCCTTTCGCAAAATTGAATAGAAACTTAAGTCTAAATACTTACAAACTAAATGCAGGTAGGCAGTTTATCCACTGAACCATGATGGGCTAAAAGCTACCTCACCTTAACTACTCTCTTGTAGTCAGGTTCTCTCCCTACTCGCGTGTCTGTTCCAGCCATAGCTCCAAAAACGGAAGTAGTTAGAGAACTGAAACTTAACACACATATTACATAGATCCCAAGGTTGTATAGCATGGCATTACTAATGATCATGGACACACCTCGATAAAGACAGGTATGACTTACATTCATTAGATTTTTTATGTGTTTTTGTGTTCGTGAATTGATATCATTGACACACAGCTTATAGTTGGGAGTGGTCAAAAGAATCCTTATCACATTAGGTCTTAACTTAGACTTTACTCTCCATTTAGGGTCCCTTCAGTACCATGCCCCATTCCTAACAATAAGGTTGAGGCATATTAGGACTATGGCATACTAGGGCCGATATAAGCAAGAACTTATCACACTGTAGAAAATAACCTTCTCGCAGCTCATGTACCCATATTCAATGAGCTGTTTGGCTAGGAGGGTTATGTAATGTGATCGGCGTGAGGTAGGTGGAGAGGAAGCATCGAAGCATCATCAAACCCTCCATACAAAAGTGAGATGTACGTGGAAGATTTAACACTATTTGGAAGTCAAGGAGCTCATTTCTGGGGGATTTATTGCTAATTATACCTTCGACTTACACAGTTCACTTCACATTCCTTCTCCAGGGTCGTTATCACAATGGAAATCAAGGGTTTGTTGTGTATAAAATGCCTATGTAGAGTCCCATTCTTAGTTCCCTACAAAGAAGAATTTGTAGTTACGGATTTCACAATTTGCTCATGATTATGATAATAAACTCCTGTTGTTTTTAAAGTTTCTTGATTATCGTAGGTAAACATTTAGATCTTATTCTACATTGTGTTAAGTTTGTTCATTGTATATATTAATAGTAGTTATTTATGTATGTAGCATGTAGGTGTTGCCATTGCTAGTAATTTATATTTGATAGAATTACCACAAGTCACAAGTCACACTGCCCCTAATCAACAAGTTAGTCTTATGAACTATAGGATTGGTGTGACTAGGAAATAGACTTACTTTAGGTTAAATCACTCTTAGATAACATAGACCTATGTTTTCCCCCATGTGTGTCTTAAGTCGTATCTTTTATATTTCTAACATGAATCGAAATTGTGAATAGAGTGAAAGGAAGTCGAGTCGGTCTTGTATTGTCCGTGACGAATCCAATTTAGTTGAGCCGTGAGATGAAAGAGAATGCCACTAACGAGAGCTGGAAGTAGGCCAGTGTGTGTGTGCAGGAGGAGAATTGTAAATATCCCAGGTTATTTCATTAAGCTAATACAAACTGGTTTTAGGAGGTTCGACTACCAGGGTTACTAGACACCAACCACTTACGCTTGATATCATACAAGCTACAATACAGATAATACTCAGGTATTTATAGTTTAGTCTGTGCTGTGAATAAGGTGACACCCGAAAGATAAATAAAAGCATGACGATTGGCTTACATGTAGAGGAGGAGGCTGGCTAGTAATGATGGTTGTGGTTGTTGACAGTGCCTATTATTCTAGATTGGATTTTGTACTGTATGTTAAGAATTAAGTTTGGATTTTATAGATTACAAATTGAGATGGGCTTTTGGAGATTATACATTCTGATTGGATTGGATTAGGGATTACTAAAATCGTTACGTCACAGCCATATTTGTTTCTGATAATAGATACTGTATTGAGTTCCTCTCACCACTCAAGAGTAACCACAGACAAAGCTCCTCTCGTTCTGTGCCGCCAGGTGAATGATACTTAATGTGTCCTTGTTAATGATACCTTTCTATTGATTTAACCTAACCTAACCATATCCTAATTCTGAAGGAACTATTTTTCTCCTCCATTACACGGGGCACACACCTATTGTCGAGAGGAGGAGGAATGTGTGCGGTCAGTGGCAAATCTTCCATCTGGCCTGAATTCGTAAATGTTCGCACGTTCTTTATTTTTTCTCCCCATACTTGGAGATATAATGACTAGTCTAACTGGCTCACATAAGTAACCATACGGGGATGGCTGTCTGAGTGACGTGAAAATTCCCCATAGTGATTCTACCTTATCTAATATATCAAAATGTTTATTCATCTTCAGTGGAAAAAAGTATACGAAGTTTTAAGTATTCAGATATCACAACGTCAATCTGCTACACGATATCTCCAACTAGTTGATGTTCTGATATTGCAATTTATCCACTTTAGCCACCGTCAAAAAAGTAACATGATTTCTTCGTATCCTGTCCGAGCTGATCTACTTAACGCTACGCCTCACCCAATTATCTATTCAGTTCAAACCTCACTGCACGTAGTCTGTTCATTTCAGACCTTATCACGTCCAGGTGTAATAAGCAGTTAGATATATTTTTCAACAATAAACAATATCATGAATAGAGAGTAAGTGTTATTTCTTGCATATAAAATGTTTTATTTTGGGTGAGTTTGTTGGCATTATAATTTGACTGTACTAATGGGTGAATCCCGTGAGGATGTGGTCTGTTCCGTTGTCCCTCACTCTACCAGATTAATGCTCGCCCACTTTCCATTGAGGATGTGGTTACACAGCTAGGGTCCGGCTTGAGAATGTTTCTTTAACCTTAACCAGAAAATGTGAATACTGTGGTGGGGGGAAATTCATTATTGTAGGAATATTATAAACCTAACACAATTTAACCTGAATCCAAGTTAAACTCACCTGATTTAACCGAACCGTAATAAAATGAAACTTAAAATAGGAATCCAGCTCTTGAGTTTATTTTTACTTGAGACGATTAGTCATAGCATACACGCCTATAACACACACGGGGTCGAGATGGTCTGTACCTGTATACGACTCCTAAGTAACCCGTAGATTCGAAATAGAATTCAAACCTAACCAACCTGACGTAAAATCCACATATTAGGCCAGTTTGGTTAACCTTTTAAGGACGAAGGTTTAAACTTTTAAGGATTATACTTTAAATTATCGTCTTTAAAGGGATAAATCCGGTTTAATGCTATAATGAGTGAATTGTACACAAGTTGCGTATCCCTGACTTAACAAAAACACAGACGCTGGTTTAAGTCTTATATTATTGTTTAAAAAAAGTAATAACAGCTGTGTGTGGGAAATAATTGACTTAAATAGTAAGGATTGTCGATCTCGGGTAGAACATTTATTTCATTGAATATAACACTTTTTCTTTCGTGTGATACAGAACCTTGGTGAGTTGCGGTGAAGGTATAGAGTTAGGTTCCCACATCAACCAATTCGTATCTGAAGTTATTGTCATGGAATATGTAATTTGTCTGAAAGGAAGGGTGGGGAAAATCTGCGAACTCAAGAAAGTTTAATTTCGTTTTATACCACAAAATATAAAACAGTGATAGGGTCTGTTCGTTCATCAGTCTGTCCCAAAATGTCAACAGATGGCAATGAACTGAACTGAAATTCATTCTATTTGTTACGGCTATATTGAATATGTTGAAGTGAGGCTAACAGTGATCTTAATGATTTTTAATAGGAATTGTGATATGATAGTTTAAATTTAGCTTTGCATATTCTGATACATTATACTGCAAGTGTTACTGTACTGTACGTGTGTCTTTACGGTAATTATGAATTTACTTGTGGGGAATCTCATTGTCTGGAACTTTTTTTTCCTATAATACCACAATTACATAGTAAACCTGCCTGCCGTTGTTATTATTATTATCATTATTACTATTATTATTATTACAGAGGAGTAGTCTGAGCTATTAGTACTAAAATCGCTTTCAAGGTCGCATTGATAGTAGACAGATATCATCATGGGACATATAAATAAACTTTGTGATTATTGGACATTTTTGTAAGAGGAATTTGTCTAGAAAGTGAAGTACAGTAGTAATTGTTTTGAAGGGATATTACTTCTACTATTACCACTACTACTACTGATAATAATAATAACAATAATAATAATAATAATAATAATAATAATAATAATAATTTTTTCTCACCTTGAAGCCTCTTCCCGCTTTGTAATAATGATGAAACTATTAATAATAAAACAAAAAAAAAAAATAATAATACAGCAAAATCACTTGTTCAGAATAATAGGTATCGTGGCCACTACCCCGCAAATATATTTTTTTTTCCACAATATTTCGTATTGACAGCAGACGGACAAATACAAGGTTTGTGTCTGCTGGTCCGTCATTGTATAATTTGTACAAAACTCATGATAATAAATACAAGGAAAATAAAACTGATCATCGACTGCATTAGCCACACATGATAAACATTAGATATATAGATATGGTATAGTTTATGAAGTTACTCAAGATATGCGTGTGCTTTTGTTGTTGTATGTAAGTTGGGAGGGTTAACTTAGGTGCGTTGAGTGTGTGCTTGGTCAGTTTTGCTATTCCAGGCGAGTGATGCCCCACCTTACAGTGCCATATTTGTCTATGCTCCAGACGAGGTGATACGTGATTGGTCAAGAGCGTCAGCACATTTGCACTTATTGGTTGAAGCCCTGTAGGTTGGTCTGTTGTACACGTTGACTATTGTAGATAATTATATAGCTGATTTAGGTTGTTAACTAAGGCAAAAGGAAACTTAATTGTTTTTGTTTTTGTTTTTGTTTACATTAATATCCAAGACAGATTGTGTATAGGCGGCAACATGAACCAGAATAATAATAGTCTGTTGTTGCACTTTTATTTTAGCTTTTGTTTATTTATATATAAGTTATGTATTCCAGGAGCTGTACCATAGTATAAAATAGCTTGAACGTACACAAAAGTGACATTATTTTATGTATGTACAAAGAGTATTAATATTCTTTATGAAGTCAGTCCGCCCTGTTGGTAAATACAATTCAAGTGATCAGACATCACTAAATTAATGCAATATTTCTCTGTTCACAAGTGTTCCTACATGATATATCCAACTTTGTTACAGAACATTCCCAAAATATATAAATGCGTTTATTGTTAGCATTAATTGACAATTTTTAACTTATTGTTCTTTAAGAAATATACGTAGACTAATTGGTCCCAGATGAACGAATATTCTTTTAACGATGACCCTCACTAACTACCCGCCCAGAGACTGTTTCAGAGCCTACCTGAACTATACGGCCGATTCTGATCACCTCAAGCCATGTCGGGCGACGGTAACAACGTTCTATGTTGATTTGCGTTTTCAGTCCGCCTGGGAGTGGGAACCCAAGTTGTGTAAATAACGTCCAGGTGATAATGATATGACACAGAAGAACTTTTTTAGTCTCATCACTGATTCATTAATGATTCTGGAGCAAATTAACGATTTTCGGAGCTAAAGATGAACAATATCTGATGTTTTATAATCCGCAGTTGTTTTGTTTTGTTGGAAATTGCTGTTGGCCGATTGTTACGGATGTTTTATGTGGCGTTCTTGTACGAAGTTGGATTTTCCACCCTTGTTACCACCAAGACGACGTTAGGAACAAACAGACGTAAGTCAAGGCGTGCAGTCATCTGGTGGCCCCAAAGGAAGCCCTACCATCCCATTAGCTGTGTTGTGGCACCGTCTCTCTTTGTCATTTGATTTTATTTTATTTAAGTAAATAAAGAGTAATACAAATATGTGAGGAATACAAAATTAAAGGTTATAATTCTCATAGCGCGTCGTAGCCTTGTCAGGATGGACAAATAAACCCAGACCGACAAAGGTTGATTATATTGCAGATGAATCACAGTCGAGGATTTGTTTCACTGGAGAGGATAACCAGTGTGCAAAACGCATGAGACATTATCTGATAGATGTTAACACAAGTCGAAAAGACGTTTCCGTTTTAATAAAAGCGAAAATTCAATTTTTAAACTTCAAAATTAAAAGATAACTTCCCCCGAGAATTTCCAAAAAGTCGGAGTACCTCAGTGTCAGCCATGAAGTATGTGTGACCGGTGGTGTAATACAGGTTGATTGGCTGATGATCTAGTGCAGTGGGTCTGAACCTTTTTTGGTCGGCGTGCCCCTTGGGCTCATTGTGAGACGTGACGTACAGTGCCCCCTCTTAATGGTGACTCAGTTATTTTTATTTCTTCAATAAACTATGTGTATCATCAACAATGGGAAGTATATCTTATTCTATATACTCTTACACCCTATATAGAATATGTTTCATAGCAACACCTGTGATTCCGTGAACAGTGATTCTTTTCTGCTAAAAATAAAGTTCATTTTTTAATATGGGCCTGGAGGGGACGCCTAGGGTGCGGAGGCAGTGGCAGAAGGGTAGAAAGATATATGTTAGAGATACTTGTACCGTCATTGGTGCTGTGGTGGAGCGGTAACAACTAAAGGAAACAAAATGATGGAAGGAAGGAACAATAGAGGAACTTTTTCGAAAATTTTGATGTTTTTTTTGGAGGGGGGGAGAGGGGGGAGGCGCCAAAATTAGCTTTAGTACAAGTTATCTTATTAATAACCTCATGAGTTACGAGTTTACGCCCCTATAGGAGTATTATTGTCAGCTAGGCATATGAAGCTGTCAGTATCATCTTATTCACAGAAAGTGGTTACGGCTTCGTCAACTAAGGGTGCTGTCGCGGGAGATTTGACAACTACCTCAATTTTACACCACTTTTCAGATGCCTTATAAAAGCTAGATTATCCCAATTCCCTTCCCGACTGTGAAATTTTCCCCTGGGACTTAGAAAAGTTTATTTATCTTAGATACATCTAATTATACCTATGGAAAAAGTAAATTAATTCCGGTAAACCTGAATAAAGTCTTCAATTTGTATATTTTCCTTTAGGTTGAGTCGTTGTTGGGGTGCTGCGAGTGTCGGCCATTAAGACAACTTCTCACACTCTAGAATCGGTGTGTCGTGTATATGGTAGTTGGAGGCCTGGGTGTCGTTTATCCTAGGAACTAAAAAGACTTAACCTAGGGTGATGGAGTTGAGACGTCATTCCATCACGTTATTCTGAATTATACTGTATAGTTCACCCTGCAGATGATACGTGAACTTGCTAAAAATTAAAGTTTTTATATATTAAAAAATTAAAAAAAACTTGACAATTAAGTAAAAATATATAACTTATGCGTACTGCTTCACTTATACTGCACTAACAACACACACACACAATATATATATATATATATATATATATATATATATATATATATATATATATATATATATATATATATATATATATATATATATATCTAATGAGCCAAATTTTGTGTGTTCGCTCATTTCCATTCATTGGTTAATAAAGCACTAATGTATAGCTCAAGGAAATTGGAAGATTATTTTTATTTCGTTTATGTTTCTCTAGAGTCACAGTGTTGATGTTTGACAAGTATTACTGACAGGACCTGGTGTGAGGTCGTGTGTATGGCGCCATATGGAGAAGGAAAGAGATGGATGGTGACTCACACTACAGTAATCCAGAGAAAGGATATTGAGGAAGGATTTTGTTTTCATTCGTGATTTTTATTAGTGTAGGTTGTAAGTACAGTGTGAAGTGGTGAAACAAAATGGTTAGTGTCTTAAATGTGTAGTGAATGTGACGGCACAGATGAAATATTTTGTCACGTAAACAAAATCAACCCATTATGCCTCCGCCGCCAGCAACAAAGGGGCCCTCAATGTTTACCTGTTCCGTCCGTTCATTATAGTTTTTCACCTGGTGGACTGCCGAGCAGGTGTTTTGACGAGCATTTTCTATCTTATAAACTTAGACTATGATTTTAAAATACAATTAAAATCATATACCTCAGACTAATGAAATTTTTATCTCCTTTTTTTTCAATTAGCGTAAGTTTGAAATAGAACTGCAGTGCCTGTCATTGGATATCTTTGAGTTTTACTTTATAATCACTATCTTAATGCTGTTAATTTGTTGGATTATACACTCCTGTACTTCACCACTGAGGTCTTAATGTGTACACACTATCAGTTCATACGCTCGACAACAGGGGGTGAAGGTTATTTCGTTATACAATGTAATGCAAAGTAGAATAAGAGAGGTGTGCTATACAGGTCTCGTTGTAAGGTAGTGTTTAACTCAGTAACATGAAGTACAGCTGGAGAGTTCAACTACACATTATTTCTTTCTAGTGTTTTAGTCTTTAGTCACCATGATGTCACTGTTAGCCTGCGGGTGGGAGTTTGATCACCAGTGTTTCAGTAAATTAAATAACATTATTGCCAGTTTGTTATTGGATTTTGATAGCCTCAAGATTAAGTAATTATTTTAAATGATCACCGGCCAGCTGCTGATATTTCGTTTGAAGATAATCGCTGTCCTGCTGTTGGATTATGATTATCTATAATTTAACCGACACTTGCAATAATCAGCGTATTGCTAATAGCCTACTGTTGAGTTGTGATTACAAGTAATTTAAATTAATTTTGTTGTAATGGAGTATTACTGCTGACTTGCTGTTTGGTTATGGTTAAATACTAGTAATTTGACAAAACTTGCAGTAATCAGACTAGTACTGCTAACTTGATGTTGGTTTATGATCAATAGTTTTGATAATTACTTAAAGTGAGAGTTTATTTAACAACTGTGCGTAGGTTATACAAAGGATGAATCAGTTTATGCCTGACAGTAGCAGCAGCAGCAGCAGTGTGGGCGGCCATTATGGTGAGCAGTGGACGGCAGGCGGCGGCGGCAGCCAGACAGGCGCCACCACCACCATCATAACAGCGCCGCCCCACCACACGCTTTGCCAACACTCTTTCCTTTTAAGTTTATTCCCGGTGCGTGTCTGATTAGAATTGTGAGGTGGATTAATAGTAGACCGTAAAGATACGGAATGGCTGATGTGTCAGTGGACGATGGTAATTTAGTGCTCAGTTCAGTTTGCTGTGGCACGGGAGTACCTCTTCTGTGTTATTTTTAATAGTTTCAGCAAAAAAGTCGATATTGAAGTAGAAAAATTATTTATTAATACACAGGATAGATTTGTAGGTGCTTTACTGCAACTGGCAAGCACGATTCTCACAGCGGAAGCAGCGGTTTGCCTTTTCACAGACTTGACGTGTGGGGAAGCAATTGCAACAAGAATGGCGCTCTTCTCGTCCAAGCAACCTGGGTCTTCAAACATATATACGGCAATACACTTCCCCCACTTAGAACTACGAGTGTCTTTAGTTAGTAGAGTCTCGGTGTATTGTTTATAAAATATTCGACTTCGTGTTTGTGTTGTAGCTTAAGTTAACCAGCTAGTTAAACGAACTCTAGTTATGAAACCAAACCTTTGAGATACAGCATGCTAATATTTTCCTGTTTGTTTACGTCCCCACACTCGAATTCTAATTTTATTTAAGTATATAATATTTTCTAAAAGTGCGGTGGATGAGTGGATCAACGGCTTAGTGTACACCTATCTAAATGGTTCGTGTCCCGAGTACCCCATAGTCCACCCAGCTGTAAATGTGTACCTACCTGCAGATAGAAAAGTGAAGGTGATCGGATGTAGTGCCGGATGGTTTAGTGTACTGTACAGTGTGTTGTATTCACCCTAACACTAACGCCATGAAGCCTTTAGGACCCGCTCTGAAAATACCCAACACTGAGGCCTGAGAGGGGGGGTGTGGGTGGTGGTATTAATCAGTGGGGATATTTTTTCAACCTAAGGATCCATTAAAGACACAAACCAAACTGTAGGATATGTTTAGACAAACCTCATTCACCGCAGTCGTATCCTTCGAGGTTAACTAACAAAGACACCCGTATCCTTCAGGCTTATATTTACCAAGGATGTTATTAAGATATCCTTCGGTTTCCTTCACTTTTTGTTCGGTTTAGGATGCCCTGCAGGTTATCCAGATTCTCATAGGATTTTTTTTTTTTAGGATCACCTGAATATTAACAACACCTATGGCTTTAATACCCTATAGTTGTTGAAGATCAGTAACCCATTGTATCATTATCACCATCAAAGATTAAAAAGGTGACTTATTTTTAATCAAAGAAACGCAAGTTGTCTATCACCAAAACTATGACCTTCTGAATAGTGTTTTGATAATCTTGCCAATCGAAGCATCTATACACACAACTCAACGAAGACTCAATATTATAATGTAAGAAAAATCTAAGTTCTATTCATTAATCATGGGAGGTTGAATCGACGCAAAAAATAAAGCATTCTGATATTTTTATTTTGTTTGTGCTGTAAAATTTAAGACTTGTAAACTACGCGTAATAACCTAGCCAGTTAAACCACCAGCAAAATGACGCAATAATCTGATAACAAAACAAAAATTGTGGTTTGTGGATTTTAGATTTCTGAAGTGTCTAATAACCGGGACAGCAGAAGCACCTCAAGCATTACTAAAATGATATGGCCGGTGGCAGGTAGTGTGATAATAAACAAATAAATGATATCTCCCTCATCACCCCCACTCCCCCTCCCCCGTTCCTCTCTCCTTGCCTGCCTTCCTCCTTTCTCTACCTCACCACCCACTTCACCTACTCATCCACTTACCCTCAAAGGAAAAAAATATGTGTATTATAAGCCGGTACCCACGACACGTATTGGTAATTATCCGCTACCATCGATCACATCCGGTAATTTTCTTATCTAGTTTCCGCTACTAGGTATTCACTTTTGGTGGTGTGTAACGGACCGAACGGAAAGTCGGCCAAACATTATGTATAGATCCGGATATTTATGGAAGCCTTGTGTAGAAATATTCCCCATTCCCCACTCCCCACTCCCCCTTCCTCTCCCTCTGGTCTACTTTTCATCTGATTTTGTATAATAGATAAAAATAATATACGTTTTTTGCCTTTTTTTTGGGTACTTTATGTAATTTCCATCTGGAGTTTATGTGGGTGAACTATATCAGGTTCTGTGCTGTCTCTTCATTGTGTATTCCACCTAATTTCAGTGTTTATGACGGTGGGGCGACTGGTACCTCGTATTTCTTACCTGGTGACTCAACTTGATGTAGAAAGTGAATTTACGTGAAGCGTTTCCGGGAAAAAGTTAATTTCGTGTGTGTGTGTGTGTGTGTGTGTGTGTGTGTGTGTGTGTGTGTGTGTGTGTTTTGACTTGTGGTCGCCAAATGTATAGTTAAGATGACGCCAGAGGAAAACATCTTTATTATAACCATAGTTGTCAACCTACTTTTTCAAAATGTGACGCGTAAAATATTAAATATCGCCAACGTAACTCCTTTGTTGACGGTGATCTTGAAGTCATTAATGGTGAACAAAACTGCCAACCTTCGTCACGCTACAAACAAATCATATTTTACGATTTCAAATTCCATTGGTTTGAGATATTCGCGATATGAGTCCCTGAACTAAGACCAGTTATAAGAATATGTTGGATTATAATAACTAAATCATTATTGGTTCATATAAGCAAAGATATTTTGTCAACTATATATCATTAGAGTTTTTGTCACCTACCAGAGTGGACCTTGTTGGTGGTAAAGGTGTGGTGTGGTTAAGTGACCTTTCAGTTGTAGGTGTGATTAAGGTCAACACATTCAAGGTACACATCTTATTAAACTCTTTATCTTATTATTTTAACGTTAGGATAATGTATGAGGTTTAATTCCCATAAATATATAGAACACTTTGACTGAAACCATCGTGAAATAACTTTACTTAGCGTATTAAAGAGAAGCAGTAGATGCCTTCAGCTGACGCCACGCCCAATACACAAGGTCGTGGCCAAGATTTTTTTTACCTTTGTCTTAATTTTCTTGGTGTTTTTATCCGTTTTATAGAAAGTACCAATACAAACACCGAGAAAATATATGGCCTGGAGTTTACCTTTAAGTTTGATCTTTGACCTTTTCAACTTAACGAATGCTGCCCAGTGTAAAAATCCTCCCTGAAGCCGCTTGAATTCGGTAACCACAAAAGAAATGACTTATTAAATTTATAATAATACAGGGAATTTATACACCTCTTAAACTGGCTTATATGAAATGTGGAATTGTCTTGAGTCATCGAGACCAACGCTTGTGTGACCTATCTTGGGCCGCAAGAACTCAAATGTTTTAGTAAAGACTCAATTAATTTATATCTATGCAAAGGACTAAGGTTATATTGCGGTCTAGCTTTGTCTTTGTAAATAAATCATAGTATTGGCGATTGTAGTGTGTTGTGTTGTCCCAGTTATGCAGTCGCTGATAAAAGTTCGCTCTCCGTCTTAAAATTGAATCACGTGAATGAGTGTCCGAACTGACTTACCCTGGCTGTTGTGTCTCAGTTGGGGTCGATGCTGCTTCATTTAGACGGTAGACAACTTTTGACCCCGACTGTACCAGTTGTATGCTAAAGGAAGAACACAGATATTCTTAGATTGCCTCAAGGTAAAGTTCATGAGTCGCTGTTGACGTTAGAAAATATTAACTATGAATACATCTTATTAATTATTCATATTTCAGTAACACCGTAAACACGAACACGGCGGGAGAGGAAGGTTGGAGGTGCTGTCTGATCCGAACACAACATTTTACTCCTAGGTTCAGAATTTTTTTTTTTTTTTAGATTATGAAATACCCTCAGTGACCTACTTACTTACCCAAACACTTGAGGTGCTTACGAAAAGATGAAGCAAGGGCTAATAAAATTTTGACAATTATGTGTATGTAAGTGCATTGTACGGAAACAGGTGTGCTATGCATCATATACCTGTAAGTTCAATATACAAAAGCAGGTATGATAAGCAGGTAACATATACTTTTATACACCTGTACACTAATTAAAAGCATTCAATTTTATTCTCAGCTTTACTTAATATTTCATAACATATTTGGGGAATATTTTTATATACCGATTACAAATGTCCATCGCGGTTCTAAACATACATTATATAAGAATTTCAATGACATATCCGAATAGCCTACCTGTAATGCTGTTCCCCAAATATTGTCATTTCTCGGCGGATTTAGACATAAAAAAGAGGGTATTGATTCGGCCAGGTAGATTATGCTGAGTAACACACCTGGTCTATGGAGTTATTACGGCCGCTTTACCTGAGTCGTTAGTTAATTATTTTCGTGACTAAGTGATTTTCGAGACTTTAGTGTATTATGGTACAATCTCTGGTATATTATGGTATAGTATGGTATAGTGTGGTATAATTTGGTATGTATGGTACAGCCTGGTATGTATTCTCGAGGTTTTGATATATTATGGTACAATCTCTGGTACACGTATGGTACATATTTGTTTTAATATTGTTTTACTTTGATTCCATTGTATGTTTACTATTGCGAGTTTCCTTCTGTCGAATGTAAACAAACAGCGCTGCTACACTGCACAAAACCTGACGAGCCCCTGTAAACGCACTAGTGAAGGGGACTACATTTTATCCATTCTGTGATGTCAGTAGGAGTAACGTGTGGCTTGAATATTGTGTATCTAAACCTTTTTTTTTTACCGATATCTTTAAGTAATTGTGCTGTATCTTTTAAAGGAATCGCCTCCATTATACTGTTACTGTAATCGTGTGGGAATTACAGTGTACTTGTTTTATACTTGTTATTTGTATCTCGTGTGACTGTATAAATGTGTAAGAGTCCGGTCAGTGATGAAGTATATGCCTTTGTCTTATGGCTATTCGATTACCTCAAAATATCCCGTGTTGTATTTCAGTTTGTTGTATAATTCGTAAAATATAGTACGATGTATATTTTTAACAATTTATGTAAACAATATGTGTTTTATCTATAAATTTTCTGTGTTATTTTCAATTAGAATTATTTATCTTCGTTGTCAATAACTTTTCCTAATTCGCACTCTATATCGTCAACAAACTTAACCCGAATTCTCAAGTCTCCCGCCAACGCTGCACTTTCCCTCTCTGTACCTCAGTGAAATTCGCCACAGAATCCAGTCGCCGAAAATGTCTCAGTCGTTGAGATGAAAGTGAACGATACGTGTCTGATGGCCGGAAAATGAATCGTTGGAGTTATATGATTTGGTGTCGGCGAGAAGGAATGTCGCTATGTTCTTTTTTGTGCAGGTTTAATGTTTTTAGTGACCTCTCTCTCTCTCTCTCTCTCTCTCTCTCTCTCTCTCGATCAGGTTTATCAACAAATTTAGTTAGTTTTCGGATTTCAATATATGTTTTCTTTAGCATTGGCTAGATTACAGGTTAGGTTAGGTTAAGTAACGTAAGGCATAGATTAAATTAGTTTAAGTCACGTTAGGCGTAGACTAGGTTAAGTAAGGTTAGGTTATGTTAGGTTACGTCAGGCTCAGACTAAGTTAGGTTTAGTTACAGGTTAGGTTAGGTTATTTTCCAGGTAATTTAGATATGAACAGCTTCCAATTTCGGCTCAGTAGATTAGTGAATCCCAAGTTAGTATCCTGTCTGTTTTTCGTTAGACTGAGTACAGATTTATTGACACTAAAAACACACATAGAGTGAGGGATAGAAAATAAAGTGTTACTACAGTCAATTTCTACACACACTCGTGAGGGGGAAAGGAGGGGGAGGCGAGGGGAGGTGAAGGGGGACCGATACAGTGCCCCTTCCCCTCCCGCCATTCCTTACCCCACCCCTCTGGATCATGAGCCTAATCGGTTAATGTGTCGAAATTGAGTGTGCATTTTAAGCTATAATCATGGAGATGTCACCGAACTGGCTCGACTATTCATGTTTTTTACCAGAATTCATATTTTCGTCTGGTCTTGGGGTCACGGCAGTTCAGTCAAGCGGCTAATGGCTACAAAAGGTATCAGTAATCCAAGTTGTGACTATTTTTTTGTATTTCCAAAGTGTCAACAAGATGAGTGTTGAGGTGAACGCGGGTGGTGGGCGAGCGAGCGGAACAACACCCAGTATACCTGTAACTCGCGATTGATTTCATCCACACGTTTTGGCAGGTAGTGTACGAAAGGCAACACTTTGTGGGGCGTCATTTCATTGCAGTATGCACGAAGGCTACGGCGGTGGGGGAAGGGGGGGAGTTGATTTTTGTGTTATCGTACACGGCACCCCGCCTAGCGACACCCACACGTTCTTTGTTTGGGTTTGAGAACTCTTTGTTGATAGGAGGCGTGACCGGCGCTCCCTCCAGGGTCTGGGGCTCTAGTTTACTACACCTTGGCGTCCTGTCTGTCATTCCCAAATAAGATTTTTTACGTAAACATAAAAAATAATTAATAGATTACATAATGACTTTGTAATGTTTTTTTCTCGAATAACAACATTTTTATACAGGTGTTTGAACTGCCAGGGTTGTTATACACTGTTCATCGTGACTTTGTTTATCTGACAACTTTATAAATTCAGAGGACAGCTCAGTGTATCACTTGGTTATCAGAAATTAATTATATTACTTTTAGGTGATAACATGATTGAGCACCTCCAGGATTTTTGAAGCATTGTTAACTAAGTCTCTGCACAACATAACTGACTGCTTTTACAAAATTAAGCAAAACATTAATTGAATTTATAATTATTCCTTCCTTTGTACAGTAGATCTGGCTGTCGATATTGTTACTCCCAGTTGTTGTTGTCTTGGCGTTATAATCTACTTCTGCTGTACGGTAGTGGACCCAAATACTGTGGAAGAATTAACAATATTTACCACTTTACCTGACAGCCAATGGCCCAATGTATAACAGAGCGTACCACAAGTGCCTACCCTCACACACGCACACTGGAACCCCATACACTATAATTATAACCTACAGGTCTTCACACGTGCGCTATACAGGCACCTTACAGTATGATAATCCTGAAATAGTAGAAACAACTTCCTTAACTTATAAAATTTATCGCGTTTCGGAAACTCTAAACCAGGAGTGCATTATCACGGCCGTGTTATTTGAAGCTCCTAAAGCAAGTTAGACGCCCAAAAGGTGATATTTAATCATTTCCAAAAGATATCTTGTACGGAAGCAAGACCCAGTGAGTGCCGCTTAATAACCCAGGCACTTGAGGCACCGTAAACAGCTTCATAGTAGTTCTCTTTCGATACATTGGAGGGGTCTGTGCTGTGTAATGTTTTATTTTTATTTATTTATTTATTTACAACGTTGCTCTCATCTGCTGCGCCTTCCCTCCCTGCTGCAGTACTGTACCTCCTCTCTCTCCTCCACCGTCACCTCCTCAAGACAACCAGTAACCCCCCCCCCCTACCTCACACTGCCTTGACCGTGACTTATTCAGTATATGATTCTCTGCCAGTGAGTCCCCGCCCTCACTAACAGAAGCTGAAAGAATTAGTTGGAGTCTTCTTGAGGGCAGCAGGTAGGCGAACGTATACGCAGGCAGACAAACGAACGGAGAGGCTGGCAGGTAGATAGGAGAATACGCAGGCAGACGGACAGACGAACAAGCAAGTGGGAAGGCAGGCCAATATGTAGACGGACAAATAAACGGGCACGAGTATCCCCGGCACCGGCCAGCTGGTCTACTGAGCCTCAACAAGTCGACGCTAGATGTCAGCACCAGCCTGACCACAGCCGCTGACATTTTGGCGCCAGCTGACGTCACGCATTTTTTCCCCGTCTTGGCGCGAGTCTCCCAGGTAATTTATGCGAGGCCTCTCTGACGTCACCGCCCACACCTGATGTTCATGGCTGCCTCCTGACCAGTCTATACCCGCGGCCATACTTCTTTTTTCATTATAATTATATATTTTGTTTAGCTCATACAATCAGGGTCTTGTAATTTATCAATATTATGAATACTTTTCAAACTTTTCCTCGGGTCTACTTTCTTAATGAGTGTATACCTTCTAAAACTATACCTTTATGACCGTATATTTTTTTAGAATCAGTTAAACTTTTTAACACTAACACTTATTGATACCTTATGGTTTTTATATCATTATTTGTATCATTTATTCTATATAATATTTTAACAATTTAATTCTCCTTTATATTTTAATTTTACGTTTGTGAGGGATTCCATTTTCATAATATTTCTCAATTAATTTTAATATTTTTTAATGAGTAAATTCACATGCAGTGTATATATATATATATATATATATATATATATATATATATATATATATATATATATATATATATATATATATATATATATATATATATATATATATATATATATATATATTTACCATTAAAATTACCCTGTGATATGTTAATCTTCCGGGGATAAACGATTCATAATTTGTAAATGACATGTTATATTACTTTGGATATATTTTCTATACTTTTGGTTAACAACTCACTTTAACCGAACGATATCCTGAATTTTAGAACTACGGATAATTCTAACTTGTATATATAATTTGTATGTTTATTATTTGTTGAGAGGGAAGAAATACAGACTGAAATACATCCCCTAAATACAGTAGCGAATCCATTTTTTGGGGGGGAGGGGAGGAGGAGGGGGAGGCGGAGGGAGTTTCATTGGGGGGGGGAGGGGCAAAAAATTATTCCCAAGATAGACATTAATTTTAGGCCTATTTCACCCTCATTTATTTTTTACAGATCGGAGACAAATTGACGGGCCAACAGACGCAAGAAATAACCAATTGGGCTTCTTGACGTATACGCAATATTCACACAGATGTATTGAAGAACGACTTATCTCTTGCTAACATAAGGTGAGTCTTATGGCCTTAATGTAATTCAGTTCTGTATAGTCAACAACAGGCCGGGAGTTTTTTTGGTGTTCTGGATTTTTTTTCTCGTGTTTTTAGCCTAAATCTCAACTAAATTTATCAGTATAGCTTTCACTGTTTAGTCATTGCTCTCTAAGTCTTAACTATAATCAAACTGCTGAAAACTCTCCCATCGTCGGCAGAAGAAACAGACAAGAAGATCAACACCGTGTAACAATACTCCCAGGCGTTCAGCGGTGCGTGTAGAGTTTTCTTACTTGTGTTCCATGGTCTTGATTGAGGGAACGTCCTTTGGGTACAAGTCACAGAGTATCTTAGTTTCTCGCAAGGGACTCAGACAGATAGACACGTTCAGTCACCACCACCGACCAGATGATTGTTATACCTCCTCCCCGCAGCTTCACTTTACGGGGTTAATAAATATCTCATTCTCTCATCAAATTTTCCGACGGAGGGAGAAATTTTCTGAAGTTTGGTTGAGGGGGAGGGGAGGGGGCGATCTACAAGTCCCCTGCAATGTTAGTTGAAGTTTCTTTTATAAAAATTATGAGCAGTTGTTGTTGTGAGCGCAGAACACAAGGTCAGCTGCTACGGCAGACTGTAAACAACTTTTGAAAATTAGAAAATATTATAATTATTCGTTTCAGACAAACATGAGCATCACGCACCCTGGCCCTGTGCTTGTGAAGTGTTTGTGATACTTGTAGTTGTTTGTTTGGCTTGTTTTTGTTGCATATAAACAACTTAACACGTTTGGACATCTCTATTACAAATCTGGTATAGGCTTGGTGCAGGGCGGGAGGCTGGCGGGGAAAAAATTGATGAGAAAACATTCTCCAGAAAATCCCTCCTCAGAAGCCTCTCCTATCAGAAAGTCAGTCAGAGAAGGCAGCATAGAGCTTGTTAACGAACGCAGATAACAGGCAGTAAGGTATAGCCTCTGTGATGATGTTATTTCACACACACACATACACACACACACCGTAGATTGTTTATAATCGAATTAGGTTAAGGTCTCCAGGTTTGTATCTCGGCAGGCCTTGTGACTCGATGTCTTCGGTTCGTATCCCATCAGGGTGTAGAATCAACCAATGATATTCCAGCTTGTATTAGTTCCTCATTGCTACAGGCCGTCGGGTTAACCAATGATCTACGTTGTTTCCAATAGCCTCAGTGCATATCTGTTCGTATCTCATGCATCAGATCGTAACGTTAAATCCGGGAACTCAAAAACGCCCTCGGACGTCATTTGTTTCTGCTGAACTAAGAAAACAAAATACCTTGCTATAGTGAGGAGTTATGTTGCTGCTTCTGCCCTAACACCACGAACCACCATCTTTGTGTCGCAGCTGACGTAAATAAGTTAGATGCTTATGTTCTCACCACCAGGAAAGGAAAAACATGAACTGACTCATCCGTGACAAATCGACCTGGTCTCCGGATTCTCAGAGGTTCGTGCCTTGAATTGTCCCTCTACCAACCCCCTATCCCTACCCCCTTCCTCCCCTACCCCTCCCCCCTCCCCAACCCCTTCCCCCTCCCCTACCCCTCCCACTACCCCTCCCTCCACCAAGCTGAGGATACAATAATGCTTTTAACTGGATGTCTGAAGCTACAGGACGGAACTAATGTCGAAGAAGGCCTGTTAGTTACATTGAGACTCTCTCTTAACTGGATACGTTCACTTTAACCGGAGTTAGGAGACAGAATCCGTGACTGTGTTGTGTGTTGATGAATTACAGGGTTAAATAATAGTTTGTCTTGGTGATATGTCAAGGACTTAGGCGTCTTCCGTGAGGGCTCACTAATTACTGACCTTGAATCTAACCTAACCTAACGTGACCTAACGTAACCTAACCTGTCATAAACTAACATAGTTTGGTCTAACGTAACATAACATAACCTAACCTAATCTAACTTAATCTGTGAGTCACCCTTGAAATGAACACACCCTAATGGAGAAAAATACCCCTTACACTTTATTTAAGGGTCGCGCTTATAAAGTTTATTATCCCCTAAGGAATCGTGTAGACTATAGTGTGTGTATGTGTGTCTATATTTAAGGGGATAAAAGTTCCGAAGTTTAATGTACACACACATGACCTTGGATGAGGATATTTCTAGTCTTGTACAAAACACGTAATATTATCCCGAGTAATTACATGTTAATGACAGTTACTATTACAGCGCAGTCCTGGAATTTTAGCTTCAAGTTATGACGAAGGAACTTGTCTACCGCCACATGCCCTTCCCTTCCCTCCCCCCTTCCCTCCCCCCTTCCCTCCCCTCTTTCCCTTCCTCCACCCCCTTGGCCAAGGTTAACGATTCATTTTCCTGCTGTTGTCTATATTCTGGTGGTTTACTCGTTAATGATCTTGCCTTGGACACACACACACACACATGCATGTATACAGACATGTACACTCATTGACTTACTGTACATATACAAACAAACCCATCTACACACACACACACACACACAGTATTGACATAAATCAGGTTACTGCAGGTTAGATGAGCCCCAGTCCTTATAGACCCCAGCTTATTAGGCCCCAGTAGTAAGCTGTCGAAATTGGGCCCTCGTCCTAACAGAGAGGTGAGTTAAGTAATAAAGTGAGGGAAGTAGAGAAGTGAGATAACGAAGGAGGGAAGTGAGGTGATGGAGGAGGAAAGTGAGGAGAGGAGGGAAGTAAAGGAGGGACAAGATGGTGAGGATGTCCTTGGCTAGCTGAGGGAGGAGGAGGAGGGGGAGGTGTTAAGTGGAGGGATAGAGAGGGAGGGGGAGGAGGGGAGGGGGAAAGCAGACAGACGACCTGAACTTCCTGCCTCCTCTCCTCCTCCCCTCCCTCTCCTCTCCCCTCTCTCCTCTCCCCCTTTCCCCCCTCTCTCCCTCTTTCTCCATCTCTCCCTCCCTCCCTCCCACTCTCCCTCCCACTCTCCCCCCTCCCCCCTCTTTGAACCCAGTGCCCCGCTGCTGTTCTGGCGGCTGTTGTGAAGGTATACTGGCTTGTGCTGTTCCGTCCGTCCGTCCTCACCCTGGTCTACCACACACTGTTGTTACTGTTATGGTATCTGTTAATGCTGCTGTTGATGTTCCGCTTCTTACCGTTAAGAATCCTGTTGATTTTATGCGTGTGTTTTTGCATCCCTATTGACTGTTTTTTGTCTTTTTTTTTTACGGGGAATAGCCCACCCGGGCACAGGTCATCGACCTGTAAAAAAATTAAAATGTAAAAATTGAAAAGAAAAAGGTGCCGGAAAACCAGCTTTTTGAAGTGAGACAGATTGTATGAGTATGGAAACACAGAAGAAAGCAGAGCATTCCACAGTTTGACTGTGTGAAGAAAGAAGGATGTATTATAACGGGTTATTATAGTGTGACTGACAGCCACAGAGAAACTGTGGGCATCGCGGGCAAGACGAGTGTTACGAGCCCACGGCCTTGCCAGCGGTACACAGGATGCCAAATCCACCGAACATTGTCCGTTAAAGTACCTGTATAAAAGTGAGAGAGGGAAGCAACATTGCGGCGAAGAGAAAGGGAAGAAAGATTGTTAACTAAAGGAGGAGAGTCAATAAGACAAAATGCCTTTGATTCCACCCTATATAACAGTTAGACAGAAGAAGAGCCACCCCAGATATAACAGCAGTACTCCAAGTTAGGACGAATGAATCCCTTCTAAACTTGAAGCAACTGCTCAGGAGTGAAGTAGCTACGGCATCTGTACAACATTCCCAGCTTTCGAGAGGCAGCTTTAGCAATGTTGTCATTACAGCACTTTTGTGTGGAGAGGTTGGGTGACCTGTGTGGCGGTCTACCTGTATGAGAGGCTCCCAGTACCTGGAGGAGGACATGAAGGCGCTTCCAACGACACCAATATGCTGCAGGAGCCGACCCTTCAGGCCCACAACACCCCGGCCCCACCTGCGGCTCCTGCTACACAGCCACATGAAGCAACGTAGTCATGGGTCTACGATGGACTGCCGCAAATAATGTGTGATAGTGTGTGTGTGATGTGTACAGGTCGACTTCAAAGGTCTTGTGATGGTTCGGTTGGTGGTGGTCGAGTCATCGATCCTGGGTGCGTGTGTGTGCCACTACCTGCACGCTATATGGTTGGTAGGTAGATTGTGGTGGGTGCTGGTAGGTAGGTAGGTACGTAGGTTGATGCCGTTTAAGTACATTGATTGTGGTTGCGTCGAGGTGGTGTGACAATACATAGCAGTGGTGTATTAGGAATGTTGTGGTAGGTGATGGTGATAGTGGTAGGCGATAATGGTAGTGATATAGGCAGTGGTGGTAGTGGCAGAGTGGTAGGCAATGATGATAGTGGTAGCTGATGTGGTAGTGGTAAGCAATGGTGATAGTGATAGACGATGATGATAGTGGTAGTGGTATCATATATTACTGTTGGGTAATATCTTTCTCACTACAAAATCATAAACAAGAGTCTATTTCATCATACTCTACATTAAGAATCTACTTCACCCAAAACCAACACAGCTTTAGTGATATATTTGACTTCAACTTTGTACGTGGTGTAAATTACCAAATAAGATTCTTACACAATCATGCGACAAAAAAATCCTCATAAGTGAAAATATAAATAATGTTTACCTATAACGCGTTGACTTACGTTAAAGCACAGGCATAGCTTCCGAAAATGTCTTTAAAATAGTACTGAGACTTGACTTTAATTAGACATATATTCACCCAGTACTAGTTAAGTGACAAAATTAACTTACAGAATATTTAGTATTGGTTTTGCATATTTTCGTTCTTTTTCTTAACGTGTTTTAATTGGACAGGTGGATAGATCTAGTTAAGGTAGTTTTGGTGTAATTGGCATGTTATTTTTATACGTTATTTTTGGTATTTTATCTTAAGTAGTTTAAGGGTTTTGTCTTTATTTACATTTTCATTTACGAGGATTTTTGTTGTCGTATGATCGTATGAGAATCTTGGTAGTGTAGCTTCGTATGTCACCCTATAACCTAACCTAATTCCATTTTTGGGGGGCTGTGTTAGTCAGATCAGTGCTTGTCTTTCCTGTTTGACTGACTGATGTTTTTTTTTCTGCTTGAGGGAGTTTTCTCTTTTCCTGGGCGTGAAAAGATGTATAGTACTTTGTCCCAGCTTAGATATACTGTACCTCGTAAATCTGACGTGTTTTACCGCTCCTAAAACACAGATGCTTCTTTATGATTTGTGGCTGCTTTTAGGAAGTTTAATTTTGTACTGTAACCCGCCTCTCTCTCTCTCTCTCTCTCTCTCTCTCTCTCTCTCTCTCTCTCTCTCTCTCTCTCTCTCTCTCTCAGGCGTTTGTTATGCTGAACAAAAAGGTATATCGTTTATGAATGCCTGTACCCACTGTTAGAACTGAAACTATGGCACTGAACGTCTGTTGTTTTCAGATAATTTATTTTTCAGTTGTGAATGCGTGATACTGAGTGCGACTGAATTTCCGTCATTTTTGAACTCATATTGATATTCAAGACTAAATATGTAAATATGTATTATCTACAAAATGTATTGTCGTTGTATTTAAATCATATATGAACGCATTTATGTGTCATGAATACTGTGGGGTCATAAATCACATTTCCCTCACCTATGAAGACATGTTACTGTGTTCCACCAAATTTTGACCGTGTGTGCCAGAGCGTGTTCCCAAAACTAAGAAAAATAATGGGATTTTCGCGCCTGAAATCCATTTGTGGGATCTGGTCACTGGGATAATGAAGACGGAGTTCTCCCTGCTGCTGAAAGAAAGGTAATTGTAATGGTTGTCACGCAGGGTTGTGGGCGGGGGGGGGAGGGAGGGAGATTCTTGAAGGTTCTTATGGTAAAAATTCAAGAACGCACTTAACTGGTAGACTCAAGTTAAAGACCAGACTCTAAAGAATGGACGTAGCTGTTTGACTCAAAGAACAGAGATAACCTTTAAAAATGGCGTCAAAATTTCTTCTATATGTTAGTCTCAAAGTCCTCGGCTAGAGATTTTATGCCTATATTTGTTTGTATTTTAATGAGAGAAAACATAGGTAGAGTCTTGTGCACTTTACGCGTTATTGAGGTCGCCATCTTTTTGTCGGTGCTTCATTGAGCGAGTCAGTCAGATTCGGTCGTGCTGTACCTACGAATCACTTGAATATTTGATACCCCTGTTTATTTCTCTTGGTGATTAAATACCATAAACCTAACCTAACCTAACCTAACCTAACCTAACCTAACCCAGGTAAACATTAGGTTGTTAAATCATAAGGGGAAATAAGCTATAGTGTGTCTAAACATCAGGTGTTCCAAACATGCTTTATCGAGAGACCGCTTTTAAAAGGTATGCGAATTCTCTTCTATGGAGTCCTATATATACGGTTAATATCTCCCCATTACCGCATCAAAGTACGGTATACAACCTCATGCTAACATCAACAAACTCCATATCGTCTTCTGGTATACAATATGACTAAGAATCTTCTAGAATCCTGAAGGAAAGAATCACTCTCTCCATTACCAACTTCCTTCTTCTCCTGCCTTAGCCTCTCTGTTTTTATTTATTTTTTTTTGTTTTATTTATTTTTTTTTTGCTTGTTTTTCTCACCTTACATCCGCTATGATCTTGTGTTATTGTCGGGGGAATTTTTTCGCCTCTTTTTGTTATCCTTCTGTGTTAAATCATCGTGTCTTGTGTGTTAAGTTTCCATTTCCGGCCTGACGAAGGAAGGGGGTCCTATGAGATGGGCGGGGTGCTGTGAGAGTATCCTTAAATAAGGGACCCTGTGAGATAATCCTTAAAAGCGGGTCCCTGTAAGATAGTCCTTAAAAGCGGGGTCCTGTGAGTCCTTAAATACGAGACCCTGCAAGATGATCCTTATAAACAGGGTCTTGTGAGATGGTCCCTGAATCCGGGGTCTTACAAGATGAAATAATATGAGAATGTAAACAAGTATATGACTGTTTCTATACTTGTTGTCTAAGCATTGGACGGCTTGACACATTTCTATAGCCAGTTGCGTCTATGAGGGGATATCTAAGTCAACTATGAATGCGTGTTCCATTGTTAGACCAAATTTACGTCTTCTGTGAATGTCTGTTGTTGTTGTGGATTCATTAACTTATTTGACCGTCAAGTTGAATGAAGCAATGACACAAAAGATGGCCGCTAAGATAATGGATAAATAAACCGTGACTCAATTTATCTGGGTAACATCATGGGGTTCAGATTTAACATGCTTTTGTTTATGATACGTTGTCTCTGTGTGTGGGGCAGATAAATGGTTCAGGTGTTCAGGTTTAGCATAACTTTGGGGTTTTCTTTTTTATCCATAGATACACACTCGTAAACGTCCTCTTCACACACTCAAACAGGTTCCTCTAACAGTGGTGATGTGGACGACTCGGGCCTCTGGTGTGGGATCTCTCTATGGGTAAGAAACTTAAGAATCTCTTGAGACTGACCTTCATACCATACACTATACTCTAAGGTTGTTGGAATCTGTCGGATGAGACGAACATTTTGAAGATTTATATAATTATTTCTCCAAGTGGGTGTGTGTGTGTGTCAGCGGGAACAGGCAACTCGTACACTTATAAACCGTCCCCAGCAGTCCACCAATAGGAAAGGATTCTGACACTCACAACCCAAGGGGCAGTTCTAGCACGCTTCTCGGGGCATCACGGTGCTATCCCACAGCTACTGAGATGCCACGATGCTCCCCGCTTGGTGTTCATAAAAGCATCCTTATGAGCGTTGTAGGTGGAGACGGGATCCGCCCTTATAGCATGTCTCCAGCCCTCGGAGGACAGCTACAGTATTGTCATTTTATGTGTTGGGTTATGGAGGGTGGTGGAGAACAGCCACGTCACGCCTTACACTCACTCCTATTGGCCCATGATAGTGGTTAGGCTCGGCTCCCCCAACCATGTTAAGGGGAAGTTTGGGAGTAATTTATAAAGCAGGTGCCTCCTTGTGTGTGTGTAGGGAGGAGGAGGGGTGGCTGTCACTTCCTCCCTCCCTCCCCTGCGTGATGGTGCAGGTGCTCACTTTATTTCCTTCCGATTTCCTCCCACTGAGAAAGGGCTACAAGCATCTAGACGTATAATTTGTCGTGTTATTCAATATTTTCCCGTCTGAAAGTAAGTTGATGGATAAGATTCAAGATGGAGTGGGTGGGGGGAGGAGATGTGTGGGTTGGGGTGTTGTCATATCGCACGGTGAGGTGGTCTGGAGGCCGCCGGCATCTTCCCCGCTTCCTCCCGTACTCCGCCATTTTCCTCGGATGACAGCATCTCGCGCCATCTCACCCCTGTACACTGCTTAACCGCATCATATTTTTAATCTCTCATGCCCTCACTATCCTCAAGCACATAATACCAGTACCACCTAGACTGGATGTGACTTTTTCCTTTGGGAGTAATTTCCTACTTTTAATCACTAGATGAACAGAAAAAGACACTATGCAAATAGAGAATTCAGAGGTTAGGAGGGACTAATACTTGCACACCCCCAAGAGTCTGGAGAATTTACCAGGAAGTTGCACCAATAATGGCCATTAATTCCATCATTACGATCGCAGTAATGTTGTTAATAAGACTTCAGCCCAACACGTCTTAACTGCAACATGGTGTCACAGTATGAGTTTGTGGGCGACCCCCTGGAGGAGGTGGTGGGAGCAGAGGTGTGTCGTGCGTCATCGTACCTCTGCCAGCTGGAGACTCCGGAAGCCACTGGTGTTTCTGCTCGTGCGCTGGAACTAATTGTCGCCATTACTTCGCGCACCCCAACTCTCCAGGATTTTCCAGGCATTCTTCCAGGATTTGTTAATCTTTGGAGACTTTGCAGCGCCTATGTGGTTACGGTCACAGCGTGTACCTTCACGATTTTGGAGAATGAAAATTGAGTTTAAAGATCATAATTTTCGTCGTTTAATGCTCAGTTGATTGCTGACTGCAACTAACAATCCAAATTAGGTGATATAAGGTGCACCCTGGGACCGAATGCACTCCATTTCAGTCATGAGGGAAGGTGGGTGTGTATTGCATTGCGTGTTGAGTCCGCCTTGGATCAATACAGACCATCTGCACGCTTCGCCCTACCACCGCAGTTCCCGTCACCACGTTCCTAAAAATTTTTATCCATTGGATCCACATAATTTGTCTCATAGTCTAACTTCTTGTAAATTCTGACTACTTTTCTATACCCCTTTGTTTCATTTAACTAAATAATTATATCAGTGCAACTAAATATAAACTATCTGAGATGAGGCCTTACAAGGAGCCTCGGTTTTAGAATGACTGCGTGAAAGTCACTACAGTATGCGAATTTGTATTAATAGTTTCCAATTTTCGTAATAGATTGAGAATGATATAGTGTAGTGATGAAAAGGAAGTGGTGAATAACAAACCCAACAACATGAAAACTGCCTTAATGTTCGTGTTTTTTCTGCCCCACACGAATTTATCTTGATAAAGTATTTAAGAGGGTCAGGCGTTTAGAGTTGCCACGATACTGTGTGTGTGTGTGTGTAAAAAAAGGCTATATATATATATATATATATATATATATATATATATATATATATATATATATATATATATATATATATATATATATATATATATATATATATATATTATACTGTGTGTCTCGCAGGAACGGATCCAAGGGGGGTGTCCTGGGGTCTGGACCCCCCTTTTCATAAGAAAATTTCAATACTTTTTCTTGAATGCAGTATTGTACTCAGACATTTTTGTATCGTAAAAAGTAATTACTATTGACCTCAGAATATCTCCTAATATCGTCACATGGCCTCAAAATGCCCATAATATTGGTCAAATTTCAAAATATTTTCTGGATGGCCTCGCTGTGCTCACCATGTTCCCCTACCCACAACTTCTTGGAGCCCTCCCCCCCACCCTTTTTTATAATCCTGGATCCGCCCCTGTACAATGTGTATATGAGTCTTAAAATCAGTGTTATGCAACTTTAAACCAATTAATTTAACCACTTGTGAACGGTATTCTCTGTGCTGAATAAAATATTGAAAGTGGCGTTTCTGAAGTGAAGGGGTTAAAGTTAAAAATGTACAAAACTTAACAGCAATGAGAACACATTCATCACTACAACACACCTAAATTTAACACACAAGATAAACGCCTTCACACACACACACGTAATACTTTCACTCTGCATTGTGCATTATATTACTGGTAGCTTTATAATACAACTATATACTATATTAACCATACTTTTTTTTTCTTTAATTGATAATAATCACGGTTTTATGTAACAAAATTTATATATAGCGATTTCATTCCAGGGTCATCTGCGGGGACCTCATCCAATGTATAAGGATCCTATGCAGCTTCCTTCCTACGGCATAGTGACCTCAAGTTGGGAGTCATTAGATAAATAAGGTAATTTATGTTTTATGAATATTATAGACCTATTTCTAAAATTGGGATAACTCCCGACTCTTTTGTTTCCAGTCCCAATTTTCCCGTATAATTGATGTATGCAGTACTATAGCCTATACTGATTGACATACTTACATTGAATATGGCCATCATGGAGGACTGGGTGTGAAATATCAGTCTCATTAACAATGTGGTTCAGTTGTTCTCAGCGAGAGGTTCAGGGGTTCACTAGTGGGGCTTAGAGCGGACTAGAGCTGTGTCATATAGACTGACTTACTAGAGTTATGTGTCATATAGACTGACTTACTAGAGTTATGTGTCATATAGACTGACCTACTAGAGTAATGTGTCATAGACTGACCTACTAGAGTTATGTGTCATATAGACTGACCTACTAGAGTTATGTGTCATATAGACTGACCTACTAGAGTTATGTGTCATATAGACTGACCTACAAGAGTTATGTGTCATATAGACTGACCTACTAGGGTTATGTGTCATAGACTGACCTACTAGAGTTATGTGTCATATAGACTGACCTACTAGGGTTATGTGTCATAGACTGACCTACTAGAGTAATGTGTCATAGACTGACCTACTAGAGTTATGTGTCATATAGACTGACTTACTAGAGTTATGTGTCATATAGACTAACCTACTAGAGTAATGTGTCATAGACTGACCTACTAGAGTTATGTGTCATATAGATTGACTTACTAGAGTTATGTGTCATGTAGATTGACCTACTAGAGTTATGTGTCATATAGATTGACTTACTAGTTATGTGTCATATAGATTGACCTACTAGAGTTATGTGTCATATAGATTGACTTACTAGAGTTATGTGTCATGTAGATTGACCTACTAGAGTTATGTGTCATATAGATTGACTTACTAGTTATGTGTCATATAGACTGACCTACTAGAGTTATGTGTCATATAGATTGACTTACTAGAGTTATGTGTCATGTAGATTGACCTACTAGAGTTATGTGTCATATAGATTGACTTACTAGAGTTATGTGTCATATAGATTGACCTACTAGAGTTATGTGTCATGTAGATTGACTTACTAGAGTTATGTGTCATATAGATTGACCTACTAGAGTTATGCTTCATTGTTGAAGCACAGTAATTCCATTATAACAACAACAAATTGGGAATTTGATGATGGATGAGCAAGTGTCATTTGTTATTAGTATTAACCTTTCATTATTTACTCACTGGTAAATTAGGATGTGATTTGGATGTTTAACTGGATCTGATATAAAAAGGATAAAATTTTAACAATGAGACATCAATTCAAACTTATTGTAAGGAAAATTCTTCATAAATTCTACAAAAGGGTCAGTTATGGGTTAAAAGGATAAAGGTTTTTAAGTTTATCAATTACAAAGACATGTTGGGTTCATGTCCTAGGTACTGAGGTGAAGTATTATTTATCAGGATCAACTTTTTATATATATATGTATATATATATATATATATATATATATATATATATATATATATATATATATATATATATATATATATATATATATATATATATATATATATATGGGGAAGTGTTTAAAAAAATGGCCGAGAGCCACCAAGTTTTACCCTTAGGAACAAACTTGAGAAACTTCTCGATGAATTCTGTCCACAAATTTCTCTCATGTGAATTCTACTACGTCAACAAACTTTTATCTGGATTTTAAAACTGGAAATATGAATTATTACGTCCTAAATCAACAAAAGGTGACCTGGTGCAAGTAATAGCAATATTATGAGAGGACACCTTGGTGGGAGGAAATTTTTGTGTAATTTCTTTAATGTTGCTCCAATAATACAGTATTGTTATGACTGGCACCAGGGCACCTTTTGTTGCTTTAGGAGTATAAACGCCCGGCTTGTTGTGAACACAAAACAGAGGCGTTCTTGGCGTAAGCTGTGGTAACATTTTGTAAGTATCCGTAATTGTCTCATGTATCTTATTTCCACCTGGTAAATGAATACTGATGTATTTTGGGTAAAATTGCAGTTTGGGCCAATATGCCCAGTATTTTAGAAATTAGTTTATCCTGTGTATATTTTGGTGTGATTTAATCGAATTTGACCTTTATTTCCTGGGGAAAGTACCCGTTTTAGAGTTTATCCCCCTAAAAAGTATGGAAAACTTTAAAATTAATTTCTGACTTTATTATTCTTTCCTCCTGGTTGAAATGGGGTTAAAAATACTCCAAATAGGGAGATTTAAAGGTTGGGGATGTTAAAACAGTCAGCTGAGTATTGGCCGAAACTGCAATAATACCTATTATATATATATATATATACTGTATATATATACACTGGTATATTTCATATGTGTATATGCTAGTATATTTTATATATGTATATACTGGTATATTTTATATATGTATTTACTGGTATATTTTATATATGTATATACTGGTATATTAAATATATGTATATACTGGCATATTTTATATATGTATATACTGTACAGTGCTGGTATATTTCATATATGTATATATATGGGTATATTTCATATACAGTATGTATATACATACTGGTATGTTTTATGTATGTATATACTGATATATGGTAAGTATTGATGACTGACCGACGGTCGACTTTTCATAGAAAATTATTTTTAAAATGCCGCAAATCACTATTTTCTATAGTAGACACTGTTGTAGTTTGTACAAATGTGTTAAAAAATGGTTATTTGTAAATTAAACCTAACCTAAATTTAGTGGGTATGAAAAACAGACTTCACCAACCTAGCCAAACAAACAGACTTAACCTTACCTAACATCCTTACCCAGACCCCCTGGTATACAGTATTAAACAGAAGGAACTTACTATGTTATGGTGTAATTTAACGTTTTTGTGAACGTGAGAGCTCGGCTTTGATCCAGCCCGGGCGGCGGAGTGTTTTGAAATACTGTACGTCATACAAAACAGACTTTGCACACAAACCCAGTTCAACTTCACAGTATTGCTGTGAAAAGTACTTTGCTAGAAAGATGTTTATAAATAAAAGTACAATACTGGGTTTAATCTTGGCATTTTCAAGCCAAGTTCCTTTATAAGCACTAGAACTGTAGCACAAGATTGGCAACAAACTTCACACGCCACGTCACGCTGAAAATGAAACTGGCGCTGGAAAGAACACGGCCGCATTACTGCCGGAAAGACACAGTAGTGCACCTTAGGCGCCTAATTATGTACAAAACAAAGCATTTGCACAAAAAATGATTATCATAACAGAACTCACTATTTGTTGAAAATAATGTAAGAAAATAAACAGTAAAACAAATAACTTGTCCGCAGGTCAGTCGTCAATATAAACCATTTTATGTCTGGTTCTAACCTAACCTCACCTCCCCAACGTTTTTATTGTAAATATAATTTTTGTTTGTTACAGATGTTACAACAAAACTTTGGGAAATTGAACTGCTCCATAACAGATGAAAATGATAACTGGAGCATGGAACGAGAGCTGCCACCAGCACTATCACCAACACTACCATCACCATGGCACTATCATCACTGCCACCACCACAGCACCACCACCTATGGCAAGGTAAACTATAGGAACAGCTCTTATAGCCTATACAGGAAGTCTTTGTGCCCGTCAAACTCCTAAGACAAGTTGTTGTAAATGTGCTGCTGTTAGTCATTTGTCTGTCTGTCGGTCTTCCTTTTTTATATATTTCTATCTATATAACAGTCAGTGGCTCCCAGCCTGTTGTCCGTGGGAGTAATTTGAACCACGTGTTCATAATAAAGCTAATCATGGCTTGACCCTCCTAGCAGAGTGCCAGAGTTTAAACCAAGGGTCTACTACCTTCATATTTGTGGCTGGCATTATAACATCTAAAATATGTGATGAGTGGCCGGCTAAGTTGATAAGGTAAGATAAGGATGTTGGAACACTTGATGCAGGAAACACCTAATCTGATACTCTTTGTTAAACTGGTAAATTATACCTGACAATGCTAGTCCATAAAGTACGTATAACAATTACTGTTGAAAATCTGCTTTAAATCCTTTTGTTTAGCAGCAGACATGGGCAATCATTGTCAGCCATATATTGATGAGGTTAAAGATAATATGCAGACAATTTGACCAAGGACAGCTGACAAAGCCATGAGATACTTATTTCCAGTAGATTCTTTATGCCAAGAGCATGTGGTGTTCTTAGGGCCAGGCAGTCTCCTCTCTAGGTACAGTATTAACATTGCTTAACTTCAATATTCAGACAAGAAGCGGTGTTTCCAACGTGGTAGTACTGTGCTCTTGGTGATGCACAGCTGTAGATCTTGGATCTGCAGATTAATATCCTGAAACATATTCACAAAACTGCAAGTCATTGTTAGACTTTGGAGAAAATAAATGTGAATCAGGTAACGCTAAGGTGTTGACTTGTGTAAAGACTTAGTACTGTACTGTACCTCTTAAAGCTCTTTGACAGTCATAAGAAAGGCAATTGTGGTACTGTAGTAGCTTTTACTAAATTTGAACCAGATTTCACAAAAATTGCAGAGGATATTCTATTCAATTGAATTGAATGCGCGTCATAGTAACTATTTCCTCTGTATTGTTCTATGTGAATCATAATTTTGTTGTATTAGTATTTATTACCACCCATTAGGATACTCAAACAAAATTTCCGTATGCCATTACAGTACTTGTCTGAATACAGTACCGGTACAGTATAAAGTTTAATTCTATACTGCTTAATGCTCAATTTCAAGTTTTATTTAATGTACATTGCATAAATACTGTGTTGGCTGATTTCTTGTTTATAATGTGGCTGATTAATGTATAAAGGTTGCTGACCCCTGGTTTAAACCATCTGAGCTAATGGTGCTTGACAGAGTTCTGGGTGGCAATGGTCCGCTACCTTATTATCAGCAAACTGGTTATCCTGGTGCTTTGCCATTCTCGTCTACCTGTCTCTGTGAAGCAGGTATTTTCACGCTGTTCAGCATCAAATAAAAACTCATATATCGACTCCACGTGGAAGATGGCCTCGACTGTGCCCTGGCTGTGACTAAACCACTGATGCCACAATTGGTGACAAAAACCAATGTCAGCTAACCCACTGAGTTTTAATTAACTTTTTTAATGTTCTTTTTGTCTGTGCGTAAATTATGCACACATACACAGCATCCTTAGTTTTGAGTACCCGAGTTGTTGTGGAGTTGAGTTTATTTATGTGAGATTATAATACTGTACACAGCATTTACTGCAGACACAACAGTGGTTTATATTGTTCACATAAACTATCCATGACTTGGAATCTTTTATTGTATGGCATTTATATTTTATATTGTCCCTGTAGCTACTGGTACTGTTTATACCACTAATAATAATAAAATATTAAAGTATCACACCCAACTGCTCATTCCAGCGACGTTTAGTTTGTTTCATCGAAGAAAGATTTAGACTGGGGCACCGGAAGTTATCATATCTTGTCTGGGGGTCACAGAACGGAACAGGTTGGGAACCACTGATCTAACTGCTTATGTATGTTCGTGTGTCTGTCTTTCTGTGCTTTTCAGTATATCTATCAATTTATCTGTCCATTATCTGCCAATACCCATCTCAATCAGTTTTATCTATATTTGTCAATCTATTTATCAATACAGTACAAGTATTTGTCAGTCTGTCAATCTATGTACTGTATGTCTATCCATATGGCTTACCAATATCTGTCATTATTTATTTATTATTTAGAGAATGTATATAAAGATGATTTAAAACTTGCATTCACAGCATAATTGACTTTTTAGATATTCTAAATATCTTTAATTATTTCAAAGGTCATTAATTAACACTAATTACTTGAATTTTTAAACTATGAACCCAGATCCTTAATCAGCATATAAAGTAGTACCTTTGTGTAGTTTTTTATTATATTTTCTTTATTTATAAGCCACGTCATTTATATGGAGTTTAATTAGTGTTAAAAAAGTGTTTTTTTCTGAGACATGAATTTGTGAGGTCAGACTGTACACTGTGCACTGTAGGTGCCGGATAACTAGCATTCTACTGTATATATATCTGTCTAAAATACTGTATTAAATGTACCACCAATTTAGGTGGGAATATTAAGGCAAAAATGACAGATTATATCAAGCATACAAGGCTTACAGTCCCAAGAAAGTTGACATCAACCAAATGTATAAAACAAACAACTTCTGTACTGGATGACTATTAATTTATGGACATATTTTTATCATAAACTATTGTGTATATTATTTTATTTTATTTTATTTATTTATTGTTACAGATGAGTTAACGACTAAACCTTAGGAAATTGAGCAGCACCATCACAGCTGAAAATGATAACTGCAAGCTGAGACAAAGAGCTAACATTGTAGAATTTAATTCCTATGAACACTATAACACCGCCACTACTACCACAGCACCACCACCACCACATATGGCAAGGTAAACTAAAGGAGTTATTTGTCCCCCTGTCTGTCTTCCATTTATATCTTTCTATCTACTTAACTGTTTATGTGTGTTTGTGTGTCTGTCTGTCTTTTTGTGCCTTTCAGTATATCTATCAATACCTATCTCAGTCTGTTTTATCTACTATATACTGTATCTGTCAATCTATTTACCAATACAAGTCGGTAAATTTACATTTCAACCAATATGGCTCTTGAGTTGAGCAATGTTATCGTAACCATTAACCTAATACTGTATGTTGAATAGCAGAACGGTAGCAATAATGTAAGAAATTTAACTAGGGAGTTAAGAACATAAGAAAATAAGGAGTCTGCAATAGGCCGATTGGCCTGTGCATGGCAGCTCCTGTCGGGAGTTACAACCACCCTCTATCGTCCATGAATCTATCTAGTCTCCTTTTAAAACTTTCCAGCGCCCCAGCACTTACTACAAAGTTGCTAAGCTTGTTCCACTCATTTGTGAACCAGTTTCTTCCTATCTCCTTCCTAAACCTAAACTGATCCAACTTAAATCCATTGCTACGAGTCCTATCTTGCTCGGATATTATAAGAACTTTCTCTATATCTCCTTTATTGATTCCTTTCACCCACTTAAATACTTCTATCATATCTCCCCGCACTTTTTGTCTTTCTAGGGAATGCAGGTTTAGTTTCTTTAATCTATCATGATAGCGAAATTTTCTAAGTCCCAGAATAATTTTTGTCATTCTTCGCTGCACCGACACCAGTGAATTGATATCCATTCTATGATAAGGGCACCAGAACTGAAAAGCATAATTGAGGTGCTGCCTGACTAGCGCAAAGTATAATTGCAATATAACCTCCGCACTCTTATTATTTACCCTTCTAGATGTGAAACCTAATACTCTGTTTGCCTTATTTCGAACATTAACGCACTGTTTTCTAGGCCAAAGGTCCGGGCTTACGAGTACCCCTAGGTCTCTTTCACAAGTCGACTTCTCTAGCTTGATGTTGTTAAGGCTGCATACGTTTACAGTATTTGTTCTTCCAATATTAAGTACACTACACTTGCTGGTGTTGAATTTCATTTGCCATTTCTCTGACCACTCCTGCAGTTCATTTAAATCCTCCAGTAGTGCATTTGCATCCTGCCCTGAATTAATCTGCCGCCCTATTTTGGTGTCATCTGCAAACTTGCTTATGTCACTGCTGATCCTAGTGTGAGGGCGCGTGTTTCCCACAACAACACCTCTACACCACCCTCATCTTACTTACTTCTCTTAGTTCTTACTCTTACTAAGTTCTGTCACCTATTCTTTTGGTAGCATGGTCATTCTTTTGGTAGCATGGTCATTCTTTTGGTAGCATGGTCATTCTTTTGGCAGCATGGTCATTCTTTTGGTAGCATGGTCGAGGGTCTAGGCACATGGGTATGGTAATTCTGGTATCAAGTCACTTGGATGGAAATAAAGGTAAAATACTGTGGGAGAAATAAATACACCTAAAGTACTCTAAAAACAATTTTATTAATATGAAATCAAGGGGAAAAGATATATTATTAATCATATGACTACCAGGCTCAACTCCTGGGCTTATTGCAGACTCAGTACTTTCTTCTTTACTTATTTTCTTATTTACATATTTTCTTATTTCTTTACTCAACAGTATTACTCAGATCTTACATTCTTACTGCACACAACATTACTGGTGTTACATTACATGGCATAGCAGGACCAGTTCCTTGGCCCTACTCACAATACATAGTACATGGCACTCATTGTAGATTACTTTCCTCAACATACACGTTAATACTGACACTAGCATATACAGGGGTCCACTACCCAATATGGGACAATTATTTCCAACTAATTATCCCTAACATACATGTTACAACCCTCTCTGTGACATATACTTCCAAGGAGTAACCCAGGGTAGAACACTGGGGCTCACGACCGTTGTTGTGGTTGGTAGTACAGTAGCCAGACACATGGCGAGTCTGGGGTCTGGCCCAACGAGGCAGTGAAGCACATTTATCAGGCCGCATCGGTGCCATCGTTTCATATATGGTCCCTGCTGGGTATCTACTACATCCGGGGCAGTTGTTGAGTTGTTGAGCGATGCAAGAATCACAATGGGATCTGGAGAAACGTTGGAGCAGCGTCAGGGGACGGACTGGGAAGCATGACAACACAAACAACTCTCTTGTCTAGACGACAGACGTATTTAAGTTATATTACTTCTTACACTGGGTGAATGACAATTCAACTGTTAAAGCATGAACACTGATATTCACTACAATTGACTGAATTAACTGAATGGCTACACATAAACATACCTGGAGAAACGTTGGAGAGGGTCAGGGGACGCTTGCCCTGCGCGATTCACGGGTATAAATACCCCTGAGTTGCCAGTGATTGCTACTCACGCAATGACAATAATCACAAACAAACTAACTGTTACTCATTCAAAGATGACCCTCAGTTGACAAAGGTGTGGCAAATTACTTGAGTTGATTTACACAGACTAATTCAAGATTGAGCTTCCCAGGAGAAAGTGGAATAACAACGCATTGATAACTGTCTTCACAAAGGCGGGACTCTGGGAGGGAAACGCAAGTGTAGCGTCTATGGGGAAAAACACGTCTTCTCAGGGGTCGCTAACTCACTCATGTTTTGCGGTCGTGGAGTTTAATAAGAATCATTAGTTAAATAGATCAGCAGTCAACGTGACCATGACACTAGTATGTAGATCATTTATGTAGATCATGAACAAGAGTGGGCCCAGGACTGACCCCTGGGGAATCCCACTAGTTACACAGCCCCACTCAGATTTAAAACCATCTACGCTGACCCTCTGTGTTCTATCGGTGAGCCATGATTTTATCCAATTTAAAACAGCCCCCTCGATACCAGGAGCCTTAGCTTTTCTCAGAAGCCTCTGATGCGGTACTCTGTCAAATGCTTTGCTAAAGTCTAAGTAAATAACATCGTAATTTTCGTTATTATCTACTACCTCATAGACTTTCATAAAAAACGTCAGCAGGTTTGTTAGACAAGATTTTCCCTTTGTAAATCCATGTTGAGAGTTGTAGATTAATTTGTTTTCTCTAAATGCGATCAGATGCTATTTGCTAAAATCGATTCAAGAAATTTCCCTATTAACAACGTCAAACTAATCGCCCGGTTATATATTTGTTGCATATTTCATGTAGATCCACAATGGAAATGTGGATAAGATAAATCTTTTTAAAATCACACAGGAAAAAAGGAAACAATGGAGCACCTTAGCTTTTGTCTTTATTCAAGACATCTTCAGAGGTAACTGAATTACATAAGCCTCTCTCAGTTCTTGTAATTCAGTTGCCTCTGAAGATGTCTTGAATAAAGACAAAAGCTAAGGTGCTCCATTGTTTCCATTTTTCCTGTGTGATTTTATCAAGATATGTTTAATTTAATTTAGGTTATATTTAGTTAAAGTAATATTTAATCGTTACCTGAATCGTAAATAATTTCTCCTGATTTAAATAATAGTCTTGTGTGAGTCTACATTCCTTTGTCTGCGCGCACATCCTACCAGCTACCATTAAATGTCAAATTACCTGCCATCGTCAGTTCCTTATCGATCCTGACCAGAGAAACACAACCTTCAATAAAAGCCAGTGATCATGGAGGTGCTCACCAACTAAGCCTACCATTAATTCCTGACCTCCATCCACATCAGCAAACCTTGAATATCATATTTATATTGTAGGATATCCTAACTTTATACTTTGTACGTACGGTGATATCTCCGTTAGCCGGAACAATTGGTGCAGAACGCTTCAGGGAATGAGAGATTTCTGGGTCACGAGACGACTCTCTCAAAGTCGGAAAAAATCCCTCATCCCCGGAATTTTCCAGGTAACAAAAAATTTTATCGGAAGTTCCAGAAATTGGCCATTACGTCATCTCTTGAACCCGGAACAATATCCTCCGTGCCCAGAATTTTCTGGTTACCGAAAAAATTTTCTCGCAATTTCCGTAAAATGTGCCCGATTTTCATCTCTCAAAACCGGAAAAAACTCCCCCATCCTCGGAATTTCTAGGCGCGGGTATCGGAAAAATCTCAGAATTTTCCGGAAAATGTGCCCCTCGGAAAATCGTTCCCAAAGCAGGAATTTTCCGGAAAATTCTGGCTTTGGGAATTATTTTCCAAGAAAATTTCAATTCCGGCTATCGGAGAGTTGCTGGTTTGAGGGATTCCAGTTAACGGAAATATTACTGTAGTCTGATGTAATATAAATTCCGACATTGCCACTTAAGGTAATCACCCACTTCGAGTGTTTATATAATGTGTATAACATAATGTAAATATTTCTTGTCCTAATGTCAACCAATTGAGGACAAATTTGTTTTTTCGGTGGTTTAGACAATTTTAAGACACTTTCTTCTGTGACGTTTCCCTCACAAAAAAACTTAAATACTGTATTGTATATCATGGGATCCAAGGGGATGGAGCCCCTCATTAGGAGGTTCGGTTAGGTCATTTGCGAGGGAAACATCATAGAAGAAAAGTGTTTTAAAATTGTCTAAGTCATTAAATCTATCTAACTTATGTATATCTGTCAGTATCTATTTTTATATTTTCATCTCATTCTATGTCTGTCTATCACCCAATCTATCTATATCTACCTGTCTATGTATCTAACTACTGTATTAATGTTCCACTAATTTAGCTGGGAATATTAAGGCAAAAATTACAAAAGTTTGTTAAGCATGCAAGGTTTACAGTCCCAAGAAAATTCACATAAACCAAACTTGCATAAAACAAACAATTGCAGTACTGGATGACTATTAATTCATGGATTTATTTTTATTATAAACTGCTTTGTATATTAAATGTATTTTTGTTTGTTTGTTACAGATGAGTTAACGTCTAAACCTTGACAAATTAACAACTGGATCATGGAGACACTGCTGTTACAGGTATGTCAATATCTCAATTTTTCTAGGTATGTCTAACTGTCTATCTTTATGTATCTGTATCTCTATATCTTTCTATCAGTCTTCCAAAACCTGCATGTCAGTCAGTCTGTCTGTTTGGTATCTATATCATCTGTCAGACTGTCTTTATCTATACAAGTTTCTGTCTCATCTATATCTATGCTATCAGTCAGAAAGATATTGGCAGTGAGTGAGGAAGGTGGGTTCACAAGAAGTGCAATGGAGTGGATGGAAGACTGCAAGATGTTGCTGATTGTAAGTGATATGTATGTGCAGGTAAATATGTGTCCATGGCAAGACTGAAGAAATTCATCACTGAAGATTATCCCTGGATTGTGTGGATGAGTTCTGCTGCCTGGGTGACATGATCAGTGCTGGTGGGGGTGCTGAAGGCTGCTGTGTTCTGAGTCATGGATGAG
>NW_024723541.1:2356610-2591610 GCF_018991925.1 Homarus americanus
ATCTGATTATGCCAAATATTTTTGTATTCATCAATTAAGGTCTAGATGTGCTAAACTAATTTATAAGTCCAAAAATTCATCGTTTAAATTATTCTAAGTCCAAAAATTCATTGTTAAAAATATTTAAGTCTAAAAATTCATCGTTTAAAATATTGCAAGTCCAAAATTTATTCATCGTTTAAAATAGTCTATGTCCAAAAATTATTCTAAGTCCAAAAATTCATTGTTAAAAATATTCTAAGTCCAAAAATATATCTTTTAAAATATTCTTTGTCCAAAAATGGCCTAAATTATTCCTGGGCAAATTTTGAGTAATAAATTTTTGTGTGGTTTTAGATATAAAACATTTGTGGCATTCTTAAGAGCTCCAGCTTGGCATCTGTGTATTATAAGGCATAACGGACTACCTGGTCTGGGGAGAGCAACTCACTGGGCCCCTACCGAGTTACTCTTCCCACGTCCAGGTAGTCCGTTATGCTTGTATTTTTTAATATTATTGGTGAATGATAATTTGAAAGTTTTCCTCCGGAGACTCTTCCGATTATCCTTTACCAAATTTTTTCAACGTTAGTCCTGGCAATGGCAAACTCAAAAAACACTTAAGGGTAAAAAAAGGGCAATTTTTTCGCCATTTTTCGCTCAAAATTTGCTATTTTTAGCCATTTTTTGCCATTTTTTCTGTATTTTTAGCTATTTTTTCCATATTTTTTGTATTTTTAGCTATTTTTTCAGGTTTTGTTATTTTCTTTAATTTTAGTTAATTTATATTTTTTATTTTTTTATATATTATTTTATTTGTTTATATATATATATTATATATATATAATATATTATTTATATATTTTATATATATTATTTATATATTTATTTATATATATTTTATTTATATACTGTATATATATATATAGTATATATATATGTATATTATTTTTATAGATTTATTTTTGAAGTTTATATATATTTTCATCTGTATATTATTTGTATATACTGTATATATATATATGTATGTATATATATGTTATATATATATATATGTATATATATATATACAGTAATAATATATTATTTATACTGTATACTAATACTAGAAAAAGGTTAATAAAGACTTAATGACATTCAGACATTTATTAATGGAAACTTAATGGCTATAAATTTGTAGTCCCAGGGGCAGCAAGCACACAAACCAAAGCCGTCCAGGGCATAGCCAGCATGCACAAACAGAGGCAAATCCAAGGCAGCAACCAACAAGCACAAACAGAGGCAAGTCAGGGCAACCTTTTACCTAGAGCAGAGCCGTCAAAGGGCAGCATGCTGGAGGCAGAGCCGTCCAGGGCAGCAGCCAGCATACACAGAGCAGAGCAGTCCAGGGCAGTAGCAAGCAAGTACAGGGAAGTCTAGGGCAGCAGCAAGTACAGGGCAGTGGCCAGTAAGCACAGCCTAGGGCAGCACAGCACTCCAGTGTTCAGAACAATACTGTACAAAATAAAATGTAAAATTAATATTCAATTTTTTTAACCATAAAATTTTTTTAATTATATTAATGACAAAATGTACTTTAGTGTTTTAGACAAAATTCCTTAACACTTGAGGACCAAATTTATAAACTACTTAGAGTACACATCTTGTAGGTAACTATGTACATTACTGAATTAAAGTCAAGCATTAACAAGACCAATAATTTTTTTACTGGGGTTATAAATTTGAGGTATTAAACGATTGGTCGAGAAGTTATAAGTTTCTGCCAATGTCCAGTTTTGGGGCTTTTAACTTTGATCAATTGTTATGACATTCCTGTCATCAATCAAGGATCATAGGTACAGTCGGGGTCAAAGGTGTTGAACACTTAGCAATATCTGTCATCTACTTCCGAGTTATATGATTGGGACATACTAATAACACTAATCATATTATGCCTGAACCACAAAATAGGATTAAACTCTACTTAATACCCAAGATCTTCAGGTACTTACATGCCAAATACTGTCAAGTGTTCAACACTTTTGACCAAGACTGTACATCAATTGTAGCCCCATAATCCCCTTTCCATATTCTAAACCCTTCACACATTTTCTTTTAGATATAAATTTAAGTATAATTTCTCCATTACTCTTTCTTTTGTCTTGAAATTTATAGCACCAAGAAATCTAGTATGGTCATTGAATAGCCCAGAGCAATTTGACTGTCTTTGGTTTTAAGGCTAAACTGGCAGAGAAATTCAAATCTGAGTGTTGGAAAAGTTCATTTTGACAGGCCAATAAATTAACTTTACTCCCCTGTAAGTGATCATTCCGAGGCCATTTTATATGTAATATCTTGTTTTTTGTATATTTTTACATCAACTGAACTTGTTATAATATTCTTTACCTGAGGTAGAGAGGAGGGGTGGAAGGCTGGGTCTGGGCTGTATCTTGGCACTTGCTTCCTTTAGATGTGTTGTGAATCATTTGCCATCCTGGTACAGCAGTACAAGATGAGTGGTACAGCAGAGTGCACACCTCTCCTTAATAAGGTCCAGAACCTACTGGAAGTAAAGTCCCAAGTTATTACCTATAAAAGGTTTCAAGCAAGATATTTTCACAATAATTTATCCTAATATACAGTATTGTATAACATGACCCTAAACGGAAGGTTTTATCCTCTATGGAAGTACCACATTAATCCACTTAATCTAGTACAGTAATTGAACTATCAATAAATTAGTAATGCACCATTAATGATAATTCACAACCAGATTCAAAGCTTCCCAATAATCTGCCGCCAGATTTAAAATGAACAGATTTTTTATAATTTAGGTCAATTTTATCATGCAGGTAAAACGGTTATGTCACTATATTATATATAGCCTCACCAGCAAAGCCAGACAATAAACAAAGCAAAATATCAGTTGAATAGAATACAGTACAGTTGTACTGTATTTAAATAAAGCAATTTACTCATGGTAGAGAACTTATTCACAAGTACAGTGGGGTATGCTATAACGAACGGATCCTACTACGAATATTCCTATAACGAACGGTTTTACCTATAAAATTGAGAATGCTATAACGAACGAAACTCCTACAACAAACATTATTTAATTTTTTTTCTTTTTTTTTCTAATTTATGGTTTTTTTATTACAAATATTAATGATATTCTTTATTTCAGGGGTTTAGATGCATATTTATGCACTTTCTTACAATTTTTACAATTTTATATTATATTTTTCAGTGCTAAGTGGTTGTATTTGGGGGCCTGGAACGGATTAATCCTATAACGAACGAATGCTATAACGAACAAGGTTCTAGAACCAATTAGATTCGTTATAGCATACCCCACTGTACCTCAGCTTTAGTAATAGTCTTACAGATTTCTTGAAGCTTGTTCCAATATACATTACTTACTGTTAATAGTCTGTTCATGTTAAATAACCCAGCCACCATCTGGTCTGGTGTTGGAAAACCAGCCAAAGTGCCCAGGAAAGAAATTACTATGGGAGTGAAAATGAAAGCAGTAAGGGTCGAGGCAGGGGAGCTTCAGGTCAGTAGGAGCGAGGCAACCGTGATAAACCTCACCAAGCTCAGAAAAAATTAACTAGCAAGTGTTACTAAATTGATATTCCTTTATTATTGATATTAAAATCTCCTCATGACAGCCATTGTTTATTGGTTTGAGTTGTCTGCATCAGCTTAAGGTTTACTTGTTGTTAGAGACTAATGGAAAATCCGCATATTGCAAAGCAACACTGACTTTTTTCTAATGTTAAAGACCTATTTTGGAACATTTACTCATTATTTACTCATTCTCTAATAAAATATAATTTTCAAAGGGAGTTATTTATCATTTTGACTAATTTTGTTAAGAACTCATCTCCAACCTCAACAACCCATCTTGTTCATTATGAGTTATGATACTGTACCAAGCCGTTCTTATTTCTAATTTGGGATAATATCGGCAAATAAAATATCTAATGTACTTTTACGATGCTACAGTATATAAAAATATTTCTCGTCGGCGACAGTCTACCAGATTATTTTTCTCTTCAGATGAAATAAAAGCTACTTTGTCTGGCATAATAATATATTCATCACCGTATACAGTAATTAAGTGCTGTAGACAGACCTGCACAGAGGTTATTGCCATGTTATCCAATCAGAACCTTAAGACAATGATCAGTGGCAGAGTGACATTTCCAGAAGTGAACAGACTAACTGGTTTCCGTAATTACTGTATCATACCGGTATTAAAAATGTTACCTAGCAATTTCTTAACCCAAAACAGACATCAAAATTGCATCAGCTAATAATTTGTTTCCCAATAATGATTATCCCACAAAATATTGATGTGTAGCCGATATCAATTAGTGAATTCCTAGTATTGTAGAATACGTCATTGAATTTACACTTGGAACAAGAGACAAACGACAAGGCAATCCATGGGTTACAATTACTGTACTTTATCGAGAGTTTAGTGAAGAAACCACAATGAGAGAAGCCATGTACTGTTACTGTACCCAACCTGACATTTTTTGGTGCAGTGCAGGGAGAGTTCATCAGAATAAAACTATCATTTCTTGCATCCTCCATCTTCAAGTCATCATCCTGGAATGAATAATTATTACAACTTCTGTGCTAATAAAAAATTAAACAGTATACCTACAGTACACTGCCTATATACAGTACAGTACATGCTACATCAATGCAGGTATCCCCCAATATTCAGTACATATGCCTGATAAACAATAGTTTCAAATGTCTACACGATACAAAAGTAAACAATAAATCCCATTTTGATGCCACTTTTATCTGAACATGAATGTAAAGATTTTCCCTCAGGAACTTAACCCCCAAAATACTATAATAATAAAGTAATACTGTATATAAATTACTTTCACTTAATGAATGCATTTCCAGGAACAAAATTTTTGTATATTGAGGGACACCTGTGAACTAGTTTACTGCATAAGTGAAGCATTACACAGCAGAACTTAAGCACCAAATATGAAAAGTGGAGAAAAACTCAGTTACGCAACCTTATTGTTACCGTAGCTCTTATGCAATACCACTGATTTTTCGACAATTAAGCTTGGATACAGTGTACAGTATTATGTAGTCATCCCCCTGATTATACTGGTTAACTGTCCCCTACATTGTTTTATATAACTGTACAGTACTAGATTATTGATGAACATTATGCAAGCTATGTGTTAGTGAAATATGTTTATTATATTTAGAGCTGTTGGTAAGAGTAAAGCATAGTAGCATTCAACATTTTCTCCAATTTCTTGAAAGAAGGCCACAACTTTAAAATACAAGAGTAACACAAACAAAACTAAGTTACAATTTAAAGAAACTAACATTTGCAATTATGAGTCGGACCAATCCAACGAATGTTTACAAACATCAACAGGCCATCAACCCAGAACATTAAATTGCAATTTTTTACAGCTACATGTACATAAAGTTCCTTGTAAAGTTTAATAAATATCAATTAAAAAACTAACTTCCACCATTATGACGGAGATAATCCACCTTCACTAGGTATAAATTTTATATGGAATACAAGTGTAGTTACTTGTAATAACTGTACTGGGAACAATGTACTGGACAAATTAAGATAAGGGTAAAATTAGTTTCGGCCAATATGCCCTAGTAGTTTAGAAATTAGTTTATCCTTTGTATATTTTGGCGAGATTTAATTGAATTTGACCTTTATTTCCATAGGGAAAAACCCGTTTTAGAGTTCCTCCTCATTAAGTCTTGTTGGATAGACACACAAGCAAATCGTCCCCCGATGACTGGAAAATGGCATTTGCAAGTCTTGTATTGAAACAATAACCTTATGAATAATTACAGTACTATATTGGCCAGCGAGTGATCGGCATATTGTGTAAAGGAAAGCCAATTGGTTTATGCCATTGTCCAGCTTATAGGCAAGCAAGGTGTGACTTAATACAAGTTTATATTTATGCCACAAGTCCAGAAAACTCCGGGCACCGAGTGTGAGCTCTTTCGTGGCTACAGTAATGTACTTGCCAACAGTGTAACAGCCATGACAAGCCAACAGTAACAACCAGTACTTGTGTCCGGATGCGATCGACCTACCCTAGACCAGTTGTAAAGATGGCAAACTCTACATTTCACTATAGAACTTTCTTACCCCAATAAATAAGCTGCTGTACTGTCCACACTGACGACCACTGAGGCAGCAAACTGGCCTTTAACACAACAGTAACAACCAACTGGATCCGTCATGTAAAAGAAAAATAGTAAAAAATACTTGTAACATACTTTTAATACTTAAGTTAAATCAATCCTGTAACATATAAGACCAAAACATACACTATGATGAACGTTATTAAAGTATGCGGAACGTTACTAAAGAATGATGAACGTTATTAAAGTATTCACAAAGTCTTACGTACGGTGACCAAAACTAAACCATATTTCATTCATTTCAATAAAATCATTTCAATAAAAGGATAAGCCAAAATAGTATTCTCGGAGTAACTAGTCAACGTGTTTACTAGCGTGAACGGCCATTAACCTATGCTTGTTCGTAATAAATCAACTGCCTTGTGTATCTTCTGTATTTTTTTAAAGGTCCATTTAAATTATTTCCCTTTAAAACCACTTGGTCCAAAATCGACAAATAAACAACCTTAATATATTGACCTTAGCACACGTATAGATTTAACCACTTTAAATAAACTGCAAATAAAACTTACTATGGATTTAAAAAACAGCACCGGTCAGGTGAGAAAGACGACCGGCAGCACCTACTCCCTCTGTGTCTCAATGACTACTGCGCGCCGGTGGTGAATCACCTCATTATATAGTCCGTCCTCCTGCCAAAAGCTAACCCGAATGAAGGAATCTTAAAAGATAGAGGCAAACTTCATCGTACATACAAATTTTAGGGTAAATTAGTCTAAATCATCGTGTTAAATAGTTACAATAAGGAAAACTTTCGGAAAAATAAATAGAAATAAGAATATTGTACAGTGCGCAAAGTTCGTCAGCTTCGGAAAGGCCATGTGTTGACGAATCAGGGCGGCCAACATTACTGATTTACTCAATTATATCAAAAAATACTTTAATATTACTAACCCATTTGCTTTTATCTAAGAAAAATATAATACTTTGCAAATAAATTAATTCTTTATCTCAAGAAACCTTACGTGCAAAAATATAGACGAAGTACTTCCCTGACTACAATAATGGTAATTACCTTACCTTACTGGGTGGTTACCGCTGATTAGTAATATATAGATACATAGATGCAGGCGCTCTAATCTCTCAGGGTAGCTGAGGTGCCGAAGTGCAGGCACCAGTCTAGTGGCCCTCCTTTGGACATTTTCAATCAGCTGACAGTCCCTAGCATATCTCGAGGACCAGACGGGGTGACAGCAGTGCATTCCAGGCGGGGAAGTACCTCACCTTTTCTTCGGCACTGTTTCACACCTAAGGCTGGGCATCAAAGGTTATATCCTTAATTGCCTTAAACTGTTTGCTCAGTTACCAACAGTGCGTAACAGAGAGTCAGCACATGCCCACAGTGCCAACAGTACGTAACAGATAACCAGTACATGCCAAGTTGCCAACAGTACGTAACAGAGTCAGTATATGGCAATAGTACGTAAGAGAGATCCAGTACATATACAGTGCTTAACAGAGAGGTGACAGGCCTTCCAAGCGGCTAACAGGCCGGTCAGTGGCGAAGAGGATAAACAAAAATAATTCCTTCTATATAACAATAATAATAAAAAGTAAAAACGTTACCCCTATACATTTCAGGTTTTCTCTTATTGTAACATCATAGAAAACGAATGTAAATAAACAGTTAAGAGAATGATATTAAATGCCAGACTTAATAAAATTACTTTTTGAATGGGATTAAAAGCGGGAATTAAATTACTATGAACGGGATTAAAAGCGGGAATTAAATGACTATGAATGAGATTAAAGGAGGGAATTAAATGACTATGAATGAGATTAAAGGCGTTATCGTAGTAACAATGAGATGAGTAATAATAACATAAACAATAACAATAATAATATAATTCATTTCCGCGGGAAACGACATAGAAGAAAAGTGACTGAGAATTGTTAATAACGATAATAATAATAATAATAATAATAATAATAATAATAATAATAATGTTGGATAAAATTAAAGAAATTAGATTAGCATTTTGGCCATATAGTTCCAGGGAGTGCCAGAGTTTCCTACGGAATGCCAGAGTGTCCCAAGGAGTGCCAGAGTGTACCAAGGAGTGCCAGAGTGTACTAAGGAGTGCCAGAGTGTTCCAAGGAGTGCCAGTGTGCCAGGCAGTGCCAGTGTCTCCCAGGGAGTGCCAGAGTGTTCCAAGGAGTGCCAGAGTGTTCCAGGGAGTGCCAGTGTCTCCCAAGGAGTGCCAGAGTGTACTAAGGAGTGCCAGAGTGTTCCAGGGAGTGCCAGTGTGCCAGGCAGTGCCAGTGTACCAAGGAGTGCCAGAAGGAGTGCCAGAGTGTTCCAAGGAGTGCCAGTGTGCCAGGCAGTGCCAGTGTCTCCCAGGGAGTGCCAGAGTGTTCCAAGGAGTGCCAGAGTGTTCCAGGGAGTGCCAGTGTCTCCCAAGGAGTGCCAGAGTGTACTAAGGAGTGCCAGAGTGTTCCAAGGAGTGCCAGAGTGTCCCAGGGAGTGCCAGAGTGTACTAAGGAGTGCCAGAGTGTACTAGGGTGTGCCAGTGTCCAAAGGAGTGCCAGAGTGCACCTGGGCGTGCCAGAATATACGAGAGTGCCGGAGTACACCTGGGAGTGCCAGAGTATACAAGGGAGTGCCACTGTACACCTGGGAGTGCCAGAGTGTACAAGGAATGCCAGTGTACACCTGGGGTGCCAGAGTGTGAGGCCAGAGTATTCAAGAGAGTACCAGGAGTGCCAGAATATTCAGGAGAGTGCCAGTGTACCAGGGAGTGCCAGTGTACACCAGGGAGTGCCAGACCTGGGGACCAAAGACCTGGAAGTGCCAGAGTGTACCAGGGAGTGTCAGAGTGTACAGAGTGCCAGGTGTGGGAGTGCCAGTGTACACCTGGGAGTGCCAAAGTATACCTGGAAGTGCCAGAGTGTACCAGGGAGTGCCAGTGTACACCCGGGAGTGCCAGAGTGTACCCGGGAGTGCCAGAGTGTATAACCAGGCTGATATAACCTGCCAGAGACTTCCCCAGGCTGATATAACCTGCTAGAGCAGGGGTGGGCAATTATTTTTGATGGTGGGTCACTTCATGAATGGTGGCACACTTCGAGACCCTTGCAGTGCACCCCCACCTGCCAGAGACTGCCCCAGGCTGATATAACCTGCCAGAGACTGCCCCAGGCTGATATAACCTGCCAGAGACTGCCCCAGGTTGATATAACCTGCTAGAGACTACCCCAGGCTGATATAACCTTTCAGAGATTGCCCCAAGCTGGTATAACCTGCAGTTTCGGCCAATATGCCCTAGTAGTTTAGAAATTAGTTTATCCTGTGTATATTTTTGGGGGGGATTTAATCGAATTTGACCTTTATTTTCAGGAGAAAGTACCCACTTTAAGTTATCCCCCCCCCCCCAAAAGCACGGAGAACTTTTAAAATTCATTTCTGACGTTATTCACTGGCCCCTGGTTGAAATGGGGTTAGAAATACTCCAAATGAGAAAATTTAAAGGTTGGGGATGGTTAAAACAGTTGACCGTGTATTGGTCAGAGCACCAACTCCCCTGCCAGATCCTCTACGGGAAGCTGCCCGAGTCAAGCAGCAACCCTGAGGATAATGCAAAAGGTACAAAGACCAGCTCAGAATGACGCTCAAAAAATGTAACATTCCTTCAAAGGATCTTGAAACCATTGCATCCGACCATAGTCTATGGCGCTCCACCTGTACCCAAGGTGTCAAACATCTCGAGAATGAGCGTAATAGGGCCAGACGTGCACTTAGGGGAAGGAGACACAATCGCCCTCCCACCCAACACGTAGTGCGACAGTCTGTAATTCAAGTATCGGACTCCACAGCCACATCCAGTGGCACCAACGACAACATCCCTAGTTCACCACTCATCATCATCGATTTCATAATGAAGCAGAGTCATCGTCGGCTACAATGGACGGCCTTAAGCAAAGAGGCAAAACAGTGTGTGTGCGACATATTTTTGAATAATAAATGTCAGTCTCTACATATAAACCAATCTAAAAATTACCTTGTTAATATTTACAACAGACACTTTAATTATATAAACATTCTACTGAAAGTTAAATCATAGGCATTATACTCATCAGTGATATCTGAAGACACCAATTTAATATAAGTAATTTTTCATGTCAATTGACTACTGTTAGTTATAATTAAGGGACATTTGAGAAATCCTGCATTTTTTGTAATATTCTAAATCAATTCTGGAAAAAAAATGTCAACTGCCTGAGGTAAAATCATTCCACGTCATTAATTTATATGTAACTATTTTTCTGCACGACAGTACCTTATGATAACCTTTTATGTGGTAGGAAGAATAATTTGTAATTCAAGCTACTACAGTATTACAGTATAAATTTTGAGCAGAAAGTGTATCCAAATACAGTACAGGTAGTATGAATCTCCACAAGAAGTTTCTTCTCTTTTAACTACTAATATTGATGACACTTTACATTAAGACACCTTATGGTAGCTTCTGCAAATTGTTGCAGAAAGACTTTAAGTGACTTTTACCAAAAAATGCAAGAAGGTTGAGGAAAATATCTAAATTTACTAAATCGAGTACCGGTACTACCTGTATACAGTTTTAACAACATTTTCATTTTCTTTCAGTAATCTGCTTGTACAGTAATACAATTACATATATTTTTCTCTACAAATATGAATAGGAATTTAATTAAAAAGAATCCACAAAACAACGAGAAAGGAGTCGATATTTTATTATGCAAATTTAAAACTGGAAGAGTACATACACACCCATGTTAATGTTGCTGGGATCTATCCGAGCTGCTCTCAGGCAAGTCCACCGCACTCCTCGTTGACTAACACTCGTGGGCAGGGGAGGACAAATTTTTATTCTATTATTCTAAAAGTTGCTATTGCAGCTTGTCTGAGTGGCAGGTCAAGGCGACCATGCGCCAACTTGAGAACACATGATAATTTTGTCTCCTGTTAAGGCTGCATCAATATCCCAGACACTTCAGGTGTTTGGGGCTGGTTGTGTCATGCACATCAGTCAAAAACATATAAATTTTTTTCAAACCTGTTACTGTTGTGATGAAAATGGATGACATTAAAGAAGGTATTATGATATTCTTCTACAAGTCTTCTTTGTGACAAGTAGTAATAAACTGATGAAATTTTTGATTGAAAAAATAACTTGGTTATGATTAACTTCATTAATTAAATTAAAGTGAAGTGTATTAGAGTACAGTACTACATATCTACAAACTAAATAACAAGTAATGCTCTTATTTGAAGAACCGAGTGTACATACATTACTTGTGGTCTATTGGACTATTTCAGATATACAGTATACCGGGTACAAAAAAAAAATATGATGAAAAGATTTAAAAGTACTAAATAAATATATTCAATCTAAGGTTAATACTGAAATTATATAATTTATTCATAAAAAAACAATATAAAGATTTATACCATAGCTGAGAAATTGTTAATAATTTTTAGAAAACTCTTAAATAAAGAATAAAAACATAGTAATCTAAGAAAGATAACATTCATCATGCCTAGGCATATGTAACGAGTGCATTAACATATGCATCAACTTTAACATACAACTATTTACCGGTCATAGGTTCCTGCTTCACCTTCTGTAACAACACACCAAGGGAAGGAATAAAACTACAGTAGTAGCTGGTACAACAGCCTCACAGGACGCCCTAGAGAAGCTGCTGGGTTGTGGCCAAATTAGTGAATATTTCTTTCTCCTCTCACATCAGCACCTCGCCACCTACACAGGCTTGGTGACTACTCAAGCAGTTCATACACTAGGGGAAAATTGTGTTAGTGGCCAATGCAGTGGTTGTCAAGTTACGTGATATAATTCTCGTGAGCTGCTCTAGTGGTTCTAGAGTTAGGGACATAATCTTAAGGCTACAGTACTTAAAGTAATCTTGGTGGCCACTGCTGTAGTCCTTTATGGTACAGGTATAATCACAGTGGCCACTCTGATGGTTAGAGAGATCTACTTTACAATGGGTCTAGGATGGCATGTGAGTGTTGCTTACTGCCCAGACAATAGCAGGCAGCATACACCAGGTGGGCACATACAGCAGCTTGTCTCCTCCTACATTACGTGACACAAATACAAACAGCACAGCCAACAAGGGAGCAGCAGACGCAATAATGATATGACTTAGTGGGGCGCTGTGGCCCCAGCCCGAACCACAGTAGAAGCTCCATAATATGGTGATTTTTAGAAATCCTGAATGTTTAATTTTGCATAAGACAAAATCCCATAAAAGAAAAACTTATTGAAATTTAAAAAATACCTATACTGAACTGCCCCAGACACAGTTTTACCTCTATATTATGACACTCAAACAATAATCACATAATAAAACAAAACAATAATCATAAATTAATACAGTAAAAGACTCAAGTTCATTGACGAACAATACATCTGATCCTACACTATAAAAAAAAATATGTTATGTCTACTCATATCTACAAACTAAAGGTATGGGACCAAATATCTGACATGCTTGGAACATGGGGCTATTGGATAAGCATTTTTCTGGAATTAGGAGAGCCAGGCCTAAAATGTATTACAGACAGTATACTGTACAGTAAACTTTCTGTAAATATTGTTTGATGATACTATGTACCATGCTCCTTCTCTTATGATGTAGCTTCAACTGTATATTGTAACATTAAAACATAAGATTGTAGGCATATAGTATACTATACTGGTAAACAGCAATAACTGAAGCATATTAATGTCAGTACAGTTATAAAAAGAGCAAAGAAGATACATGTTAGTGGACCAGTACACACTGTCACAGTCTCAGGAACGCTGGCTGCTTCAACACTTGCCTTAGCAACACAGCCCAGCTGGGGCGATGCCTATCTCTAGCATTGCTGCTTCGTGCTGTGTACCCTCTGACCTGGTGTGATTAAAGTGGCGTTAGATGAAACAAAAACAGTCAAAATTAAACTTTAGGGAGCTGATGGCAATATTGTACATCTTTACTTGCCAGGCAGATTTTGAAGACTTATTTTTGGTTCATTTTGAAAAGCAGAATCAAAGAACCAAAAAATATAATTTATTTTGTATAACATCACCAGCCTCAATCGCATTGGCTTGTCATCAGTGTCATATAATTCATAATCCACAGAACTACTGTGGGCTTAGACATGCCTATCTGCTTAACAATTTCATACTTTTTACTCTCCAAAATTCTGACTGACTTCCGAAATCATGTAAGACAGTCTGGATCCGCCACTGCTTTACACTGCGAGCAGAAACAGTTGACTGACTCCTAGCCCGCTAGCAGATGTTTATAAACGTCTCGTCAGATGATCCTAGAACAACTCGGACAGGTCTGGGAAGTTCTAGGCCATTCTACTCTGATCGAGGCTTACAATAGGAAGTAAATCATGAAAAAAAAAAATGACGGAATACACATAAATCTCCCTAAACTTGCCAAAACAACCGCTGCTTGGGACAGAAAACAATCAAAACACCTAGTTTATAAACATTATAATACCAAATTATGCCTCGGCATAACAATATTGTTAGAAGACTTACAAGATGTACAGCAACACTTTCCTACTTGTGCCTCAGCAAGACCAATGGAGCTAAAGTCTTCAACATGTTATAAAAACTTACAGATGTACAACAGAACCCTTCTACCATAATTTAACATTGTATGTGTTTGATAATGCTGTACTGTATAGTTATTTAATTGGAATACAAGAAACATTTTGGAAAGAGGAAGAAAGATATACAGAGAAACAATGCCTTACAAAGAAAATGGAATTATATTGTGCTCTAGCAAATTACATGGTATTGAATGTCTTTAAAAATGCTGTACATAGTTATTTGATTTGAATACTACAGGAAACAATTTGGAATGAGGAAGAAAAATGTACAGTTGTTACTCAAGAGAAACAATGTCTTACAAAGAAGATGGAATTACACATGCTCTACTAAATTACAGTGGAGCTTATCGAGCACTTTGTATTTAGTAAACAATGTCATCAAATTAAAAGAACATGTCCTCCTCAAACTTTCTTTATTATTTCCTAAGACAAAATACAGAAATTTTTGGACTTAAAACTTTTTTACCAATTTTTCCAGATTTTTGAGGTGTCCTCTCTGGAGATGAGCTCCAGCCTACCCACCAGGTTTGGACCTTGGAAGCTGGCAGCAACTTTGAGCATTGCAGAATTAGCTACACACTGAACATTGCTCATTTGTCCTTGTTAGCAAGTTGCTTTTTGAATGTGTCTGGAAATGTAAGATAATGATGGAGTTTTGAAGATGGGTGAAATTGACTTGCTAAGATACTCTTGGTAGTTGATATTGCTGTTTAGCAATGTTGTTATGCTAAGTGATTTGAATGCTTGGCATTTCATCTGAATATGTAATGTCTAAGTATTCAAATCACTTAGCATAACAACATTGCTAAACAGCAATATCAACTACCAAGGGTATCTTAGCAAGTCAATTTCACCCATCTTCAAAACACCATCATTATCTTACATTTCCAGACAGACATTCAAAAAGCAACTTGCTAACAAGGACAAATGAGCAATGTTCAGTGTGTAGCTAATTCTGCAGTGCTCAAGTTGCTGCTATAACCTGAAATAGAAAAGACAAAGATTTCTATACAGTACACAAATATTTATACCTGTCAAATTGTTTGAGACCAATGATTTTACTTAGATCAAGGATTCTACATTATGGATTTGATGGGTGGGAGGAAAACACACGGTTGAGCTGACTTCCTTTATTTCTCTAACCCTGGTCCGGGTGCACCTCACCTTTCTCATGTCGGTGCCTGATTGGCTGTCATTTACCGAACCTGACTACCTTACTGCGTGATGTCAATGCTAGGTCCGCAGCACGCTTCGACCAGCACATGCAACGGACCTAGCATTGACGTCATGCAGTAAGATATACAGTAGTCAGGTAAGGTAAATGACAGCCAGTCAAGCTCCAACACGAGTAAGAGGTGAGGTGCACCCAGGGTACATAAGTCCCGAACTTCCTCCACTTGCTGAAGATGGGTTCTGTGTAACCCAAAACATTAGAAAAATAAAGGGAGCAGCTCAACCCTGCATTTCTCTCCCACCCATCAAATCCACTTGGCATCATGGATCAATCACATTCTACATTATAATTAACCCCCCTTCTGTAGTTACTAAAGTTCCAAATCATCTGCCACATTAAGATGCCTCCCCATAGTGAAGCAATTAAAATCCTTATACAGTACATGTATTTACTTATTAATTGGCGACAAGGATACACTTTAATATTACTACTGGCCATTTCTTGGACAACTCCATTATTGATGGTTTATTCTAAGAAAAACCAACATATATATAATCTTGAATCTTTAACTTTCAAATAAGGTAACCTTTAAATTCATTCATCACAAACAAACCACCCCCTCAATTTCTGCTTCAAAACTAATATTTAACTCCCATTTTACTCTAAATAAATATCTAACCTTCAAGATTTTTACTTCATATTACTGTAAACAGCCAAGGGCCATAAACTTTGTAGATTGTACTTTGATATTTAAGGAAAAAAATGGTAACTTACCCAAGACTGCTGCCATTCTGGTAACTGTCACCTCTGAAGAGACCTGCCAAATATATATTTATATATACTGTATGTGTGGTGGTGTTGGCGAGTGCTGGTGGTGAAAAGTAACCCAAATGGTCACTTCAGATTATGTTAGAATATAATGAACCGAGTCCATTATTATTCTGGATCAGGATATAACGGACCTTTGGCTTTATGGACCAGTCTTCCCTCCAATTAGTCCCATATTACTGAGGTATATTGTGAGATTCAAGTATAATAATTTACAGCAGTACACCAAAGCTACTGAGAATGATCCCTCCACCTATTACCCCAAGCTATTCAGACATCTTATTCCCCATACCTGCATTCATGTGTTTAGTTTTGTTAAGATAAACCTACTCAACATAACTTTTGTAGCTCTTTTTGTTGTAAAAGCCAAGTCAACTGTGCCTGATACTGGTGATTCTGATACTGACACCAACACTGCCTGATACTGGTGATTCGGATAAAGTTCAGTCATATTATGCGTCATACTGGTGGTTCTGACACTATTGCCAACACTAGTGTATGAACCTCCTAATGGTAGGTCTGATAACGATGACTAATATACTAAGAGTATTCTTTGGTATAAGAGAAAAGAGATGCCAAAGATTTAAGGATGCCAGTATTTGTCCTTTTCACCAAAGTTTGCTGCTTTTAAATTTATTTGTCTATATTACTGAACTATTATTCAAGAGAAAAGCTAACATTCTAATGAATCACTAATGGCATCATCAAAATGTTCAAGAGTGTTAATAAGAATGACAATAATCTTCAAGTTCTTAACTAATAATTTTAAACTGAGAAAATGACTTCACTTTAAATAATGTGTAAGGTACAATAATTATTTCAACATGTACAACAAACTTATTAACAACTTTAGTTTTTTCTTAACATAGCAGTTGTGTTTCAAAAGATCAGACTACCGGTACCTAAAGGGGATTTGAAGAGACTAGGGATTAAGGGTCTGAATTACCAATAAATCATAAAAGAAACATGAATATGATCATTTGCCTAACTGGTAATTTGTCACTAATTAAACAAATAACAACTTTACTCCAACAGCAATTTCAATTAGCACTAGCACTAAATTAGTCAATTTAGCCAGGATCAAAATGAAACCCAACCCATGTGCATAAAGCACAACATTATGTCCATAATTCCAACATCTCAGCCATTCCACAGAACCAATAAGTAAAATACACTTAATGCCAAATGTAGTATACATGAGCTGCTCTGCACAAAATAGGACCACAGAATCAGATGACCCTATTTGCTCTTGTCATGAAGAAAATTGAGAGAAAGAAGGAAAATATAAGTCCAAGTTTAAACTGTTTAAAGCAGTCTGATTTAAAATACTGCATGACTGGGCAAATACTGTACAGGTATCCCCTTATGTACGATGGGGTTATTTTTCCCCAAAACCCATTGCAGGTCGAAATATCGTAAATCAGTATCATTATAACATGGGAGTTCAATGGGAAAGATTCTTGACCAGACGGACAGACACACTTGTATCACCAAAAATAATAAATGTACAGCAGTATGTACTACTATCAGCAGAAAAAATTAAACAACACTCATCACATCATTAAGAACACGTCTGGTCATCACCACATGTCGCCTCCGAGGCTAAAACTCTTTTAAGACGGAGTGAAAACCATCGTTAAGGTGAAATATCATAGATAGGGACATTACAGATCGGGGGATACCTGTATACAGTATGATTGTGGCAATTACTTTTAAGTTTTGGATGACTGTTTAAATAAAAGATTATTGGAGATTGTCAAAAAATCTATGAGAATATTTGATGGTTCTAACTCTCTTCTAGCTATGCCAAAATGCATGTTCTGTAGAAAACTATCCCTATACTCAATGTTATGAGGTTATCTTGGGATATATATCAGCACCTTTTATTCTCCATTCTATTGGCCTACTTAAACTTTAATCTTATGTCTGAATATTTTGGGTTTAATATTGTTCTTACTAATAGCTGCCCATCTAATTGAGCATGATTTTTTAGCAGTTATTAATTAATTGTACAAAGTATTTTTTATGTGAGAGAACACAACTACGTTAGAGGTTAACTAAATTAATCTTCAGCATTATTCTATTGATTGATCAATAAATTAATTACTCGTTACAATAATGTAATGTATTTGTTTAATATTCCAAAATGTGCACCCACTCTTACCTCAAGAGTTACCAGGCTGGCTACTGACCTGCACAGTCATGCCTAACTGTTCAAAAAATGGGCAAAAAATTCAAAGCACAACAATTAGAAGAACCTTTCTGATGAGCATAATGCTACACCTGCAGTAATTATACTGTACTTTAAGGGTTAAAATTAATAAAATAAATCATTTTATACAGAATAATACAATACTGTATAATAAAATTTAATCTAAACTAATTTAAACTGATCAAACGAGGATATACTCAAGTATGGGTGATAACTAATCTTTAGGCTTGAGGAGGTTCAGGACAAATGTTGGAGTCCTTATCATTAGATCCTGGAGGATATTGAGCTTTTTTGATAAGCAATGTCTTATAACTTCCATGTTTGGCCAGGTGTCCCTCGGGTCCATGGAGTGCTCGCTTCTTGATGAATTCCTTCACTTCTTCGTCATTTACAGTGGCCATCTCTAAAGTATGACCCCAGGCTAACAAGGCTAATGGCTGATAACAAAAATAAACATAACATTAAAACAGTTAAACAGACATATGTGACCACAAAAATACAAAAAATTTTCTGCATGTGTGGGTGTGTATTTACCAAGGAAAAGGTTATGCCATCCAGTTAATCTACCGCTAGTTACAATGAAATGACATGATTTTTGTACAAATTCCTTTCATGGCATCCTTTAAACAAGCAATGTATCAGATTTCAGTGAAATCCTTGTACCCCTTCCTCATGATTTGAATTTGAAATAAAAAGAAAACAAAAATCTGCAATGATGACATATAAGACCCACTTAATCTTTGAGACTGTATTGTAAATTAATTGTGCCTGTAGTGAATATGGAGTTCCATTCCCAGTCTTAACATATCTCAGCTTTTCAATATACAGTATACACCTTACATCAAATGTGAAATTCTTAAGGAGAGAGGCATGTCTAAGCCCACAGTAGTTCTGTGGATTATGAATTATAAAGACACTGATGATAAGCCAATGTGATTGAGGCTGGTGATGTTATACAAAATATTATTTAAATGTAATTTATGTTTAAATCTTGTCTACCTATCCAAGAAATGATTGATGGTCTATCAAAAAAATATATAAATTATAATTTTTGTTTCTTTGATTCTGCTTTTCAAAATGAACCAAAAATAAATCTTCAAAATCTGCCTGGCAAGTAAAGATGTACAATATTGCCATCAGCTCCCTAAAATTTAATTTTGACTGTTTTTGTTTTATCTAATGCCACTTTAATCACACCAGGTCAGAGTGTACACAGCACGAAGCAACAATGCTAGAGATAGGCATCGCCCCAGCTGGGCTGTGTTGCTAAGGCAAGTGTTGAAGCAGCCAGCGTTCCTGAGACTGTGACAGTGTGTACTGGTCCACTAACATGTATCTTCTTTGCTCTTTTTATAACTGTACTGACATTAATATGCTTCAGTTATTGCTGTTTACCAGTATAGTATACTGTACTGTATGCCTACAATCTTATGTTTTAATGCTACAATATACAGTTGAAGCTACATCATAAGAGAAGGAGCATGGTACATAGTATCATCAAACAATATTTACAGATAAGTTTACTGTACAATATACTGTCTGTAATACATTTTAGGCCTGGCTCTCCTAATTCCAGAAAACACTTATCCAATAGCCCCATGTTCCAAGCATGTCAGACATTTGGTCCCATACCTTTAGTTTGTAGATATGAGTTGACATAACTTATATTTTTTTTTTAGCGAAGGATCAGATGTATTGTTCGTCAATGAACTGGAGTCTTTTACTGTATTAATTTAAGATTATTATTTTGTTTTATTATGTGATTATCGTTTGAGTGTCATAATTTAGAGGTAAAACTGTGTCTGGGACAGTTTAGTATAGGTAATGGAATGCCTCCTTATTTTTTACATTTAAAAAAGGGTTTCTTTTATGGGATTTTGGCTTATATAAAATTAAAAGTTCAGAATTTCTAAAAATCACCAAATTATAGAGCTTCTCCTGTATCTTAATATGTCTTTACTACTGTTTCTATACAAGATATACTGTACTTACCCGTTCTCGTGTTAAAAGAGTGTAAGGAGTGATGATGTGCTTGCGAAAGCATCCAGTCAGCAATTTGCGAAGTCGATCAACCAGCAAAGGTTCAGTACATGGATCATACAGCATGACTACTCCTCCATGCTGCAAGAAACACACCACCTTTCTCATCTAGAATTTAGTGATACAGTATACCTATACAGTAATATCTCCGTTAGCCGGAATCCCTCAAACCCGGAACTCTCCGATAACCGGAATTGAAATTTTTCGTAAAATTGTTCCCAAAGCCTGAATTTTCCAGAAAATTCAGGCTTTGGGAACAATTTTCCAGAAAAATCTGAGAAAATTTTCCCGATACCTGGAAAATTCCGGGGATGGGGGAGTTTTTCCGAGTTTGAGAGATGAAAATCAGGTTCATTTTCTGAAACTTTCGAGAACATTTTTCCGTTACCCGGAAAATTCCGGGAATGGGTTTTTTTCCGGTTTTGAGAGTGGTCTCGTTACCCGGAAATCTCATTCCCGGAAGTGCTCAGCACCAATTGTTCCGGCTAGCGAGGATATCACTGTATATTTTTTATAATAATTCCCCTCTACATTAATAAAAAGTATAAGTTAAGAGTGTTAGTGCTTCTAATTAAATTCAATTTCTAGAAAGTTGATCCTGATAAATAATACTTCACCTCAGTACCTAGGACATGAACCCAACATGTCTTTGTAATTGATAAACTTAAAAACCTTTATCCTTTTAACCCATAACTGACCCTTTTGTAGAATTTATGAAGAATTTTCCTTACAATAAGTTTGAATTGATGTCTCATTGTGAAATTTTATCCTTTTTATATCAGATCCAGTTAAACATCCAAATCACATCCTAATTTATCAGTGAGTAAATAATGAAAGGTTAATACTAATAACAAATGGCACTTGCTCATCCATCATCAAATTCTCAAGCTGCTGTTGTTATAATGGTATTACTGTGCTTCAACAATGAAGGTCTTTAAGCACATAGCGAGGTTAGTAATACACTAGTCCAACAACGGTATGAATCATGAGAGACGGAACTCTGTGTATTTCAATCTAACAAAGACTGTGAACTTAGGTGGGGAATGTGATAACATTGGCTGCTTATTTGCATATTAATTGTGTATATTTCTGTGATTTCAGAGTTATTAGAGCTGTATTCATCTGAAGGACTGGTTGAGCCTCAAGAGCAAGTGTTACCAAGTTCCAAAAAGTTTCCCTGGTGAAAATTTAAAAAAAATGCCCTGTATTAAACCCCTTCCTAAATACTTTACTGACTTCAGATTTCTATAAAACTTTTGTAAAAATAAGTCTTGTGGCAATTCAGTTTTTCTTGTCTACATATTTCCTTGCCAAGCTCCTACATTTCAAATTATTCAACAAACTTTATTTCAGTTATAATTCCCTTTAAAAATACTTCTTTTGCAGAGTATTTAATATATTTACAACTCCGACTCTTTCCCTACTCTATCTCTTACCTTCCTCAGTACTTGCATCGGTTCATGGGTTATGAAATACTGCCGTTGCTTTTTACCCACTTCGTATTTTATTCCTCCTAAATTAAATCATAATAATTACTTATCTTCACAGACTAACATTATGTTATATCATCACACCTCCATTTACTGTACTCTTAATGAAAAACTCCATACATACCTCAATACTGTGAAGCCATCTCTGGATTGGTACAAATTTATATTCTCCAAAAACAGGCCAAATGGGGCGATGTGGTCCAAATGTTGGCAGTGTTCTGTTGTATTTGATTACATTATTCATACACACATGTTTAGATATGTAATTCCAGGGCACTTGTTCCTTTCTCTCCACTGATGGCAGATCTTCAACTCTTATGTGATGTTTCTTGTGATCAAAGCAGGTGTAGTTGACGGGAGAGGAATCCCAGTCCACTTCCAAATGCAGCTGTGAAAAAAATTATTACTGCACAAGTATTCAAATTAAATTTTGATTTTGTATATTTGACTGAATAAATCCCAGTCCACTTTCAAATGAGTCTGGAAAGAACAGATTAAGTATAGTAGCTAACAAAAATTAAACACTGAATAGTATTGTGAAAATCAACTAATTTTGTAAGTCTGTAATTTGTATATTTTTGGGGGTAAATACAGTATGTATCTCCTTGTCCCTCACCAACAGAATTGAGACAAGATAATAATAATTTCCTTATGCCAGATCTGTCATGCATGAGCACTTGGGTAGTGTACAGTAGTGTATATTGTAGCTACTTCATACAAGATATTTATCTTTTCAAAAACATATATTTCGTCACTACAATATCCCGTCTGTGAGCAGCAGACCCAGACACATGATGTATGTGTTGCAAAATTTGATCATTTTGGAAAATGGCGACAACTGAATTAAAGCCCCGGAAATGAAACCTAGTTTTACTAGCTACTAAAAGGATTGGAGAATGAAAACTAACGGGTTTGACTAAAATTCCAGTGACCTGATAGACATTTTAACTTGTAAAGCACACAGAAGAAGAATTAAAAACATAAATCATAACTTTCACACATTTGTTAGTATTTATTTATGGCTGCAACCTGCTCAATAAACTTTAATATCCCAATAAATAAAAAATAAAAATTTTATAACAAATTATCACTGATGATAATTTACTGAATTTTCTTAATAGGCTGATTAGGTACAATCAATGTCTCCACTGCCTCTCTTAAATAGTCCTGCTCTTTGGTTGGCAAGTACAAACTATACAATTACAGTATTGTACAGTACTGTATACTGTACTATGTTTTAGTTTAATACAACATATGCCTGCTGTGGACTCGTAGGGTCACTGGTATGTTGCTTGTAGTAAAGTGTTTTAGGAAAGTAATAATTTACATCATGGTCAGTTTGGGTCCATACATAAGTGTTGTAATCACCTGATATTCTGAGTTCATGTTTCCAAGGTCCATTGTACCCACATTTATTATATAAATCATAAAACTGTTTAGTTCACCACACTGTTAGTCTCAAGGGTATACGAACTTGAGAGGTTATACTATACATGGAAACACCCTGTCTAATGAAACAGTTATCATGACAAAGTCCACCAACTTTTTCAGTCAGAGATAATTACAGGTACTCAATTTTTTTTTTTCAAAACCCTTGAAATAAGCATCAAATCTGCATTTATTTTAAATTGTTAGCACAGGAAAGGGTAATGACATACCCTGCCATTATCACAACTCGTGTGTGGGGCTCCCATTTTAATTCCATGTTTATCATCCTTCAAGCTGTCTGGAACATCAGCTGGAATAACCATTTCTTCTGAGAGCCCTTTAGGAGCACGGGGGAACCATTTACCATGCCAGTCACCAATGGGTTCCACCTGGAAAATATAAAATTATGACAACTTGTATATACAAAACGGTTAATTTAGAAACGTGTAAAGCAAAATGTGTACAGTACTTCCCCATGAATTGGTGAGCTGATGGCTGTTCACATTGAATCTTACCTCAAGGCACCCATGGATGTACTAAAATTGATGACAATTCTATAATTGGCCACATCAAAACTATAATCTGTTCATTATGGAAATGACAAATCGCCACGCCCCCTTTCTTTCGTATTTGATCATAACTGGCTAGACTATCATCCTGGCTGGGTCTGATGTAAGAAGTCACAATGGTTACGGACTTGCCAAGTAGGCGCAATCGAGACTGGTGGGATGCGTGAGCCATGGAATGCATTACTTCCACTATCAGTGTAAAATATTTTCTATGGGTTTTTGATGTGTTACTGTACATTCATCTGTAAAGCTTAATAATTGCAAAAATAGGTAACTTTGTTTTCTGATTATAATAGCCAACAATAACAATGTTTCTTCATGATGAATTAGGTTATGCTAGGTGAACAAATTACTTTCATGCTAAGTGGGGCTAAGTTAGATTATATTATGGGTAAGCCTAGTTTTCATTGTGTAATTATTTCTTATATCTATAACTTTGATTTAGCTTTTCCATAATAGTTTTAGATGCATATTTTAATCTAGATACTGTAGTATTTTATTAGTGTTTTTAATGTCTTAGGTAGTAAATTACAGTAGTTGTGGACTACCTTTCAATACTTAGGAAGGGTTTTTTCTTGTTTGTCAACTGATTTCATGTTTTTGAGGTATGATATTGGAATAGTTTTGTCATTGGGGAGCCGAACCCTATTATTCCTTATGTTTTTCGATTCAAGATACGAAAATTCACCTAATAACAAATTAATTTTTGGAATCTAACCCATTCATATCAAGAGGTATACCTGCACAGTATTATTTTTGCAAAAATTCATTTAGAAAACACATAGATAATGAAGTGATGTAGATTTACTCAAATTTGTTTCCCTCCCTCACTGTGCTATTCTTTTTTTTTCTCACTTGTGATTACTTGAGAAACATCTACCATTTCTTACGTTCTTGTTTCCTGTTTTGCAAAGATAACAGACAAACCAGCTGGAACAACTCTATTGTAAATCTTTCAAACCTGCAAGTGTCTTTAAAATTCTTCAAGAAAATGACACAAGACCAACCACTCAGTGCTGGCAAGTTTGGCAGTTGAGGGATAAAAGTACTGTGATAAAATTTTCTTACATTTCTTGTCTGTCAACATGAACCTTACTAACCTTTACTGTTTCCTCCTCATCATCAACACTCTCTCTCTCCTCCAGTCTCTCACGTTCTTCAACAGTTCTCAAAAGTGCAGATTCTACTTCATCAAATACCTCTCGTTCATGTCTCTGCAGTAAAGGCTGGTCGTATTCCTGAACAATGTCATTAAGCGAATTTGTGTCATCTTCAAACTTCTGTGGTCCTATATCATCTGAAAATATAACATTTCTATAAGAAAAGGCATGCAATGGAAAATAACAAGATAATGCATTATATAATTTACCAGTCACAACAGAGTTTGATACTGTACTATGAATGGCTTAATGTTGAACTGTTCAGGTAAACAACTTAACTATTGTGCATTTTAGATTCTACACAGTAGAGTATATGTTCACCAAGGAAAATGATTGCTGAAAGACTGTTCATTATTAGTACTGTATGTCTTATTTATGAGAATATACATCATCATCATCATCATCTAATGTTTCTTGAAAATCTACTAAAATCTTATTATGAAAACTTTTCATGACCCGTAAGACATTAAATAGCCTAACAATGACTAACAGGACAAAATAAATTTGTGGACAATTTTTATGTTCTTTACACTCTCATACACACAGGAAGCAAGATAACTACTGTATGTTAAAATTATAACTATGGTCCAAACACCAATTTTTGTTTATTATATACTTGTAAAGTATTATGAACTGTTTAATGGTAACCTTTTATTGTTAAGAAGTTTATTTTTAATTTTTGGGGGGTAAATGGCTTTCAAAAGACTTGTTTGTAAAGAAAGTTAAACAATGTAATACTGTATTTTCATCAGTGTTTATGTTAGTAAGTACTGTACAGTACTGTATAACATGAAGCAGCTCACACCTGATCTCTCTGTTTTGGACCAAAGGTGTGATGGGGTCGACTGGTTTACATACTGTATTTGGGTTAAATCATCACCCTAAGCGGAATAAATGAGAGATATCTGAGGACTCTGAATGCCCCCATATGGCAGCCTTTATATGATATTTAATTTTTCCCAGACTTTTGGAAGAATTAGCTCTTTACGGCATATAAAATAAGAAACAATTTGACGCCTAATTTATCTGTTTAAGTCTCGAGAGTCAATATCGTGTCACATCAAGAGCTTCCGAGCATTTCAATTCACAAATTCTATATGAGACTGGAACACATTACAATTTTTTTTAACTAACCTGGAACAATATAGCCCATGTCAGACCCTGGAGGAAACACAAGCCGTGCATCACCCATGCTAGTGAGTAGCACAGCCACGGTGACCCAGGATACCATCAACATCTGCAATTTGACGTGCAACATTACATTATACTGTACTGTACATACACAAATGATGATGACAATACAGTATACTGTATTGTATATTCATAAGATACAAAAAAAAACTCCAGAAGAAAATTACCTCTCTAGACTACACCTACAATTCACAAGACTACTTTCACACAAGAAGACTATTACATTATAGAACCAACTTTTCAGAATTTTATTGTAAACATATAATATTGTAGCACCATGTCTTAAACTGCAAGGATGGATGTGACAGCACTGCCATAAGAAAGGAACAACTGTTATAAGAATGAAAGAATAACCAATAACAGTGTTACTAAAGTATATTATCTAACTCCTTACCTTTTTATAAAAAGCAAAAAGTCTGCATAATCAAGCATTTAGTAACACTTAACAGGAGTGTTGTTACTATACAAAGGTGATTGTAGCTATGAGCATCACAAAACATATTTTCAACAACAGTTTTGGTGTACAAAATGATTATAAGGCAGTAATAAACATAGTGAAATACAGTATTGGTATGTGCAGTACAGTGCAGTAATAATTTTATACCTGTACATAAGAGAAATCAGATGAAATGCTAAGCCGACATCTATAATAAATACGTATACAGTAATACTGTACATACAGTACATTGATTTCTTCATTTTTTTACTATGTTACATGCCCACTCAATCTGACATACAGATTGTGCAAAAAAAAATAAATAAAATAAATAAATAATAATAATCATAAGATCTAAAACATCAAGGGAATAAACTATCTTCATGTGTTAAGAGGAGGAGGGAGTGAGGGAGGGGTCTCAGCTGTTCTGAGCTGTCTCGCGTATGTAGTGAAACGATTGAAAAATTTTGTTGTCCAGCAGGTAAATGGCAATGCAGTACAGTATTATTTTTATTTATTCCTCACATTTACTGGTATATCTTATTTGAGGAAAGCTATGGCTACGGGAGGAAAATACACACAATTTTTTTTTCCTAAATATTCCTTGCTAAAATGGGGGGTGCATTTTTGATGCCATTAAAAAAATATTATACCATCCTAAATTCCCTCTGCTTTATTTACATGACATGAACACTGTCGTTGATTAATTGACACTACACTCGTACTCTCTCATGCAGTGTCAGCAATACCCACACCTTCAAACTTTTGTTCACTTCCAAATTAACATATGAAATTAATGAATACTATACTGAGTAATTTCCTTTTATTTCATGTCACATATTACATTAGAGTAAATGGGAAGAAATTTGACAATCAGGTACAGGTACGGAAACTGGCCGAGTGACTCCTGATAATGAGCCTATTTATCCCAAGTGTATTTGAGGAGTAAGTTATAAGATGAGAGAAGGAGAATGGTATGCTTCTTTGTACTCTAGACTTAATAACTTTGCAAGTTATTAAGTTTTAGTAAATTGGGAATTGCCTGTACCAGAACACGTGTCAGTGTTGGTCAAGTCTGGAATTATATATAAGTTCTCACTTGGTGCTGTCACAATATTCTGTAGCAGGTTGTTCCAATAGTTCACACCTTTTACTCCATTGAAGGTACTATAGCTCTAACAACTTTTCTGTACTGACAGCTTTTACCTAGATTATTCCCCCATACAGCACTGTTCCTAAACATTTTCCTTCTTTATTCTTAGGTTGTTCATTAACTTGCTCCCCTAGTGAGATTTGTACCCTTTTCTCTATAATTCCCCCTTTCATACTCAATTAGTGTATTACTGTTATTTCCCTTTTTTATCACTATAATCATACAAACATAATATCCTTTGCTTCCTCTTGTCGTCCTCCTCCTCAAGTCATTCATGCACTTTTCCAATGCTTTTCCCTCTCCTCCCTTTTATTCTGACACTATCTATCTGGCATCTAAACCCAACGTTTCCTTCAATCTAGATAAAGTAGATAAAAATTTAACCTTGTCCTAACACTTTTCAATCAAAATTCTATTTCTTTCACCATGTTCCCTCTTCTCCTTCTCTTATTTCCTTCCATCTTCTCCTACGGTCATCACCCCCCCCCCTTCAACTATTCCACACCTCCTCTCCTCTTTTCCCCCTCATTCCATCCTGCTGGGCAAGTCCCATTAATGGCTTGTATCAATATTGACCGGCCAAGTGTGAAAGCCACAGGTGGTGAGTGGGCTTTTCAGCTACCACAGCAGGACACCTGATAACGCACACGCACACATTAAATACACAGCTGCTAGCTTTCAACTTACCTTTTATGGAACAAAAAATCAACAAACCCTTTCATTTCCACTGCAGAATGTCAATTATACTGTACTTTCATCATTTTAATCTCACTGTACAGTGCAGTACAGGTATGAGAAATTTAACAAATTAAGGATGAAAATAGCTAGGGTAACAACACAATTTATCACCCCAAGTGAATGGTTTTAACCTTAATTACATAAACCATTAATTTATGATTACTTCAAGATAAGAATTCTTTTCCTATGCTTTGTTACAAGAATGAAAACCATGAAGTGTTTTTTTATTCATACCATCAAGAGGTGCTAACACAGCTACCCATAAGTGTCCCAATATTGGTACATGCCCTACTGCATTATATTGTTTGCAGTGACCGTGACTGTAAACTTTCTTAAATTCAGAAATTCTACTTTAACAATGGCTTCCAAGAAATAACCAAGTAATAATGTTTTTGGAAGTGTGTGAAGATGAACCACATTACTCTTGACATCACGGAAAAAGCTGAAGTACTAAACTAGAAAAGCATTTTTCCTCAAACCTGCTGAACAGTATGGTGTTGGAAACAACAATTTATGATATCAAGAGGCAGTATGATAAGACATAATTCACTGCCTGGATAATGAACAGCAGAAGTTGATACAATGAAGTGAAAGGGTGCCTATTTCTGAGCTAATTCTAATGACAGATAATTATATACTCACTTTAGCTATTGTACAATACTTGTTTATTATTTCATAATACTGTACAGAACCTGTATATGGCCACCTTTACCTCAAATATACCAAGCTGGCTAAGGATCCAATTATTCATACATAATCATTCAAAAACAGGCAGGAAAGGTCAAAATACAATGCCTGTGGGAATTGTCCTGCCGGATATAATGCAACAACCGGGGTCATCAACCTAAATGAGTCAATTACTGTACAGTACAGTACAGTATATGAATTTATTATTTTCACCACTTTTCAGCTTACTAGCCAATCAGTCTGTTCTCTGTTAGGACCTTCATTGTCTAGTATTAATACAATACCCAGAGAAATCCTGTAAAGTATGGATGTCACACTAAATAACATCCTTCTCACATCCAAACACGAGATCCATCCCAGGACAAGTGAGAGGAAACTATGCTACCACTGTACACTACCAAAATTTCATGATGGTTACCCTTTTAAACTCTGAGGCAGATCCAGGGGGGGGGGGGTTCCTGGGGGTCCAGGACACCCCTCCCCCTTTCATCAGATAATTCCAATACTTTTTCAGGCATTTTTGTAAAGTGAAAAGCAATTTCCATTGACCTCAATATCTCCTAATATCAAGTACACATGGCTTCAAAATGCCCATGATACTGACCACCCATTTTGATATTCCTGGATCCACCCCTGAAACTATGGTAATAATGTACAGTACATAAGCTTTCCATAGAAATAAAATGTTTTCTTGCTTGATGATATGAATTCAGTATACTGTACATACAAGTAGAGTACTCTGTACCCCAAAATTTAGTGTTCCGTTTTTCTCTAGTTTAACTATGATGTGAGTAGGTTATCAAAGTAACTCTACCATGTTGACAGCAGCTAGTGTATGTACAGTATATGTTGCATGAGCTACGGTAATCTGCTGCTCCTGGGAATGACAACAAATTATTCCTTAATTAGTATATCAGTAGGACCAAATTAATAAAGTCAGATTCATTCCTAGTAAACTAAGATAAGCTTTGCAGTGTTGTTTTTTATTTAATTTAAAGGAACGATGAAGTGCCCTACTCACAGCATTATATTAACACAACACTTTTCATACACCTACACCAAATTTATCTTATCATAAATGTACCAAAACTTGGACGCTACACAAAGTCATGTAACAAGAGAGATTAGACCATCTTCAGCTGCAAGGAGGAATTAAATAAATTCAATGTGTGTGTGTGTGTGTGTGACACATGGAACATATACATGTTATGTGTCCAAAGTGACACAATGAGGATACACTTTAAACTAAAACCAGCCATATTATATAGGTTAATATAAGTTCATAACCATCTCAAAGGACATTACTCCACCATATGTAGGGTCCAATTCAAAGGCTTACTGAAAATCCCCTGCCAGCATTGCAAGTCTGTTCATAACACAGACGGCACTCTTTCCAACAGTTAACCTGCAGTCTAGTCACAAAGAGACGACCACACCACACATTGGTGGAAAGAGCATCACCTATGTGTTATAAACAAACATATGCTGGATGGAGATTTTTATTTTGACTACCGGTATACATACCTGGAGCAAAGATATGGTTGCCCAACTAAGAGTCACAGCCTCGAGTTAATGAAGCCACAAGTAAAAAACTTAGAGCTAACTTCACTGGATTAACCTGCCAGACATATTCAGTTACATTCTAATATTCTTATTTTAAGTTTTTGGGGTATTTATTGTTACAAACAATAATATAAAAGTACAATAATGTCATTTCTGGTGCTTGATCTGTTGACTAACACTTCCTAGCAAGTACAGTACAGTACAGTACATGTACTACTGAAGAAATGGCTGCTAAATTCAATGTCACGAAGTGTACGAGGATGCACCTGGGATGCACCAATGGTAAGGAGGCATATCTTATGTCCCAATGGGACGAAGAAACTGCATCAATAGAGACTGAATGCGAAAAGGACCTAGGTGTGTATGTTGACAATGAACTGAAGTTCTCGGGTCATTGTGAGAAGAAGGTGAATCAAGCAACAAAATTATTAGGTCTTATAAGAAGGGCATTCAGATATCTAGACGGTCCAACCCTCCTAACGATCTTCAAAAGCGAGGTGCTTCCCCACCTGGTGTACTGTCACCCAGTCTGGTCCCAAAGATGTGCTAGGCCTGTCAGTTGATTGAAAATTTCCAAAGGAGGGCCAACAGACTGGTGCCTGCACTTCGACACCTCAGTTACCCAGAGAGATTAGAGTGCCTGTAACTGCCTAGCTTATACTGTACTACAGGTGGGCAAGGGGAGACCTAATTGAGTTGTATAAACATCTTAAAGGGCACTACTCAGTCGAGTGTCCATACCTGGAGCTGTCGTTACTTTTAATGTTTACAAAGACTGGAATCACAAATTTACGGTTTACGAGACATAAATATGTGACGCCACGGAATAAATACTGTCAATATTTACAGTAAAATCCTTATTTCTTGGTCTATACAGCACATAAACATGAAATTATTGCCATATAATCAGTTTTTTGCTATGCTTTACCCTGTAATTTCCCTCATCTTTCATGCCCTGCCCATTACAAGCAATTTATGATTGGGTAATTAGTGACAAATGACCTGCCGCCAATTTTTCAAAGAAAATTATTCAAAAAATGCTGTGATTTCACTGTGTTTTATAGTGGACATCATTATAGTTTTGGTAAATGTGTCAAAGTGATTATTTCTACATTAAACCTAACCTAACTTTAATTGATAAGAAAACAAGCGGCAGAAGCGTTGTTAAAAGACCTAACCAAAGAAACCTACGTAACCTAACTTTCTAGCCGTGAGGTTCCACCCTCAAGACTCCCCAGCATATTAAACAGAAAGAATTTGCTCTGATATGGTGTAATTTGACTTCTTTTTTTTGTGGATGACAGCAGCCACCTGGACCGAGTGGCTCATAAACGTACCGCGAGTCTCCTGAGCATAGCCGTAGGCATCGATCAGACCCAGCCTTACCTATTTATCACTGCACAAGATGAAGTAGTGTTGCTACTGAGAGCCTAGGCACCTATTTATCTACCAAATTAATCATTTTCCAAAGAATTTATTATTATATCAGAACTCACTGATGAAAATAGAGTAAGAATGTAAACAACAAAACAAATAATGCTTCGATGGGTTAGTTGTCAATATTAGCCACCTAATGTATGTTATTAGTCAAAATACAGTTAGATTTAATAAAACACCAAACTTTATTAAATTTAGGCTAAATTAATTATTTGGCTAAATGGTTAACTCATGTGGCTTTCTGTCAGGAATGTGAAATGATAAAAAATAAAATTGAATGCGTGACCAAATTATTATCAGCATTTATTCCTTAATACAGTATGAGGTGCACCCAACCAGGAGTGCTCTGCTGCAGCCCACCACAGAACCAACTCAAGCGTACATTACTACGTAAATATATGCATATATACTGTAGGGTGTTAGACATAAAAGGTATGTTTAATGTCCATGTCGCCTTGTAGTACCATATGCCAACCACACACTCCTCTCGAAAGTTTCCTTGTAATTCATTAATCATTACGAGTTTTCACTCGTATCTAACCACAGCTTAACATCATCTTTTACGAATTAAGAAATGGTGACATGTAATAAAGTTAAATTTTACACTTCATTACTGAAATAATGAGACTAAAGTGGGGTTATAAAAAAAATAGACTCATAACAATTCATGAATTTTAAATGGACCAGAACATTCTAGCCTCCACCTGCAACATGTTGAGGAGGAATAGGACACAAAAACATAAATATACCTTCATGGTTCCGGAGTGCGTAAACTCCCTAGCGAGCCAGCAGCCCCTCACTCGATGTATCTCTCACCGTTACACACAGCTGACTGAGGCTGACTGGCTGCGTTGAAAGTTTCACGGTTTCAGACAATTTCAGTTTCACATACTGTACTCGTCCCACGGTCCCAGTAGATACTGACAAACACCATTTTTTAACTACTCTACATTTCCTCATTCAAAGTTCTGGAATTAAAAAGTTTAAATATATCAAGTTCTCAAACTCATATCTTCTTATAACAACTGATATAGATAAACACAAATCTGTCTTCCCACAGGCCCTTTAATATGGAGTGAAGACTTTAACTTGTCTCCCGTTGGAAGCTTGAACATGGTCCTGACGTTAGATCAAACAAAATTGCCAGAGCGACATTTGAGCCAATAAATTATCTACAACTTAGATTTTATTTATTTTCAAATGATTTAAGTGCAAATCATGGAAAAATTCTCGTGTTTCTTCCATTTTCTGTTCAATCAAATTTATATATTGTATTGAAGGAATATGTAGGGATACGATCAATTAGTTCTCTCCGTGCGTGGCTCCTCCCACTCGGTTCATTTGACCTTGTTCATTGGAAATCCACGAACAGTGTTTCGTAACACAGATTCTTTACCAATAATTCACCTAATGTAGACTATCTTATTGCTAATTTTCACATCACAAGCTGTTTCTACTTTAGAAGCATTTATAACTGTACATAACTTGGTAGATACTGTCGACAGTTTCGGACTAATGGAACAAACCCCTTTGATAATTTACAATAGCAACGCACACAAACATTCACATGCTTGGCAACGAATACAATAATCAATACAACTCCTTCTATGAATACCAAATAGAAGTGAAGAATAAATACTGCTCTAACGACAATATGACGGATAATAAGAGTGCAGGCCGTGAAAAAAATTATTTTTGCGAACAAATAATATAGTACTTTTACTTATTACTTTTATGCTTACGCGGTCGGTCACGTCTCTGTTTCACACTGTACATAATGTATCTGTACCTGCTCCAGTGATGGTCAAGTCTGGTCTTAAATGAGCTCACACTCAAGGCCATCACAATTGCTCTAGTTAGATCATTATCAACACGGGCTAGGAACTGGTTCAGTTTGAACTAAATAACGTAGGCTAACCTAACCCAACCCGAATAGTGGGAAATTATACAATTTTGCCGAAAAACTGACTGATAAACATGTGAATACAGAACGCATAAACACAGAATTATAACACATCATACGTGACCATGATCAGGAAGTAGATAGACCACAAATATATCAAACACAGGTGCAGCATAGGACATCCAACAGCTGCAAGCATGTTGACACTCACCAAAATCTTTATCGCCTTCATTGGTCGACTTACTGTACACATTCCCTGTAAATATTACCTTGTTTTTTTGTGTGTGTGCCTATACCTGGTTTTCTCTTTACTTGCATTTTGCAAAATTGTTGGGTGAAGTCAAATACGATGGATCGCGGTGTTCATTAGAGATGATGCGAACCATCTTCTTGCGTTTGAGGAAATACGGTTTGACAGCGCTGACCATGTTCTCAGGAGAGGGTATAAGAAATAAACTGTCAAAGCTAAAGGTTCATAAGAGTGCCGGCCCAGAGTGTTAAGACAGTTGTGAACTATTTGTCTAACGAGCTTGCCCAGTACATTTACTAGTGATTGCCAACTGAGACGTAACCGACCATTTGAAAACTTATTGAATGAATTAACTTATGAATAAACAGCCCAATCTAATTCTCTTCTTTTTTCAGAAATATTTTTTTTTATTTCCCCACAATTTTAGAGCAGTTTGTAATTGATGCCATAAACAAGAGAATGTCTCTACCTGACAACATATAAACAGACTTGTACGGCGCCACAACAAACACCTACAGAGGGGTTCTGCCTGTAAGAAATTAAATTCTGTGATTATCCTCACCACCATAATGTCAGACAGAAGCACACAACTAAAGAATTCCATCAACCAGAAACTTGTTGAAACGGGAGAAAAGGAAAGATTGAAGGATATGCTCAGACAGAGACTTACTGAATGTGGCTGGAGAGATGAACTTAAAGTGAGTTGACGTATGCGACTGAATTTACACAGCTAATGTATGTTACCAAAGTAAGGAAATTTAGGGTAATATTTAAGGACTAGCCCTAGTTATCCAACCACCTAACAAAAAAATTATATACGAAAACTTAATTCTTACCTCAAAAAATAAACCAAGTTGGGTGGGGGAATAGCCCTTTGTTTTTTGTTTTTTAATAAATACGGTAATTATATAGGTCTAACCTGCGAGAGAAATTGATTGAAAAGAATTATAAAAACGACGGATTTCCATTGTTATATTATAGTGGAGATTGTTGTAGTTTGTGGAAATATGTTTAAACATTTTTATTTTTAAAATAAACGCTACTTAACATTTGTGGGTATGAAGAACAGACCTAATCAACCAAACCAAACAAACCTACCTAACGTTACCTAACTTCCCCGGTGAAATTTGAGGTATTTTCTGGACGTGAGATGATACGGCAGCATCGGCGCTATGCAGCCCTGGCGGGTTAGTCCTGTACAGTATATATTAACCTTAAATACTTTGACCATCATCCACCTGCTGATACCATGTTTCCATTTGAACTTTATTGATAACGTTTCCCAGCAACTGACCGAATGCTAAATGTCAGGATTTTAGACTATCACCAGAAGGAGTTGAGAGAATTGGATGAAACTTTGTGGAAATGTAAATTGCAGTCTATTAAATATATATGTACTGTAAATGGAAAAAAGAATCCATTCAGTGTCATTAGTTCCAGTACGTTTTAAAGGTTTTTCTGGTAAGTTAGGTAGATTACTTTAGGTTAGGTCAAGTTCTAATAGGTTCTGTGCATTCTCGTTTCCATTTATCTATTTAATAGATTGTAAATAACATTGCCACAAAGTTTCGTCCAATTCTATCAACTCCTTCAGGTGTTAGTCTAAAAAAAATCCTAACCTAATCGACAACCAGACAAATATCCACAGCCAATTTTAATATCCTAACTTAATTGACCTAACCTACCTAACCAAACCTAACCTGGAAGTGTTCATGTGCATGGAAAGGACAATGCTGGAAAGCATTCATGTGCATCACTAAACTAATACCTCTATGGAAATGTTGTACAAATATATATATATATAAGAAGGAATTAACATCATCAATACAAAATAATTCTTAAGATGCTGTTCCTTAGCAAGTATGATACGGAATATCGTTAATGTCCATGAAATGTGAAAAAAACAGTTGAATCTCAAGCATTCAGGTAAGGAAAAAGCTATTGATATTACTGTAGTGTACAGAACAATTGCATGCCTGAGCCGTCATGTTACGGATATTTCTCTATAAAAAATAATTAATGCTTTTTACTTTATAAGAAGGCCATCACCATCCTCAAAGAGTTAATTCCATTATGTATAATTTTTTAACCCAAACTCTGACATGTTTAGCCATGAAAGCTCTTGATCAGTATTACCCAGAGAAGTTACAGTATAGGTGGTGAAATACTTTAGCAGACAGAATCAATCATTCATTAAATTTTGTTGAAAGAAAAGTAAAATATTGTATCATCTTATTATTCCACATTTTTATAGGATCGTGTAGATGTCTTGCTTAATTTATAACATGCAGTTTAGGTGTCAGAGTATGGGAAAAATGTGGTGTTTGGGGTGTTGTTTTAATGTTTGGGTGTGTCTTTGAGGGAATCTTTATTGAAATACTTGTTTTAATTTATTGAATGAAAATTCAGTTTGTGAACCTAATCACCTCTTTGGAGATGGGAGATTATATAATCAGTTCCCTTAGTAACAAGGGCTTTTGGCTAAGGGTTGTTAGAAAATATTATCTCAAGATCAAGTCCTCATATCTGTGATGATACAGTAATTCACCACAACCTGGTTTCCTGGGAATGCCACAGAAAGTACAATACAGTACACTACTGTATTGTGCATATTTGTGGCCCCAGACTACCTAAATACTGTATAACAATATAACATGATGTAAATCCTGAAAACTGTCAATGAGTTTTTTATTACTGTATTGTTCTTTCCAGGAACATGCAAAGGAGATAGTGCGTGAGAGAGGATTACAGCAAATAACAGTTGATGACTTGGTGAAGGAAATCACACCACAAGGCAGACGTAAGCATATACCTGTACTGTATTGTAATAATAATTATTGTTGTAAAGAATTTATTATTAGACATTTTTTGTTTGTAATTAGATATTGAAATTGTATATTTAGGCATTAATAACATGTTTAAAACATGTTCCATAGATGTACTGTACCAGTGTATAGTGCATGTGAAAAGTATATGTACCTCATCCTGGAGCTCTACTTGTGTAAGAAGATATGAAATCAAATATTTGCATTGCACAGTATCGACTTTTTCTTCTTGAAATTTGCTTTTTCCTGCATGCATATACTGTACATGAATGAGTACAGGGGGTCCCCGGGTTACAAATGGGTTCCGTCCCTGAGGACGTTCTTAAGTAAAAAATGTACGTAAGTCGAAACACAAGCTCCAGTATATGCATACTGTACTTACAGAACAATGTTTAAAATCCCACTATATTATAGCTTAAGTCCTTATATACATCTAAAAATCACTTAATTTTAGAGAAAAGAAGAAATAAAATGACAAAATACAGTAAATGAAAGATTAAGTCATTGGGTAAATAAAATACTGTAAATTTAAATTTTAACCTCGTTAAGTCGGACATTCTTAAGTCGGGGACCCCCTATATTTATGTACTGTATTTGAATGATTGATGTGAGTGAAGGCAGGGTAATGTAAGGCCATTATAGCCCAAATTCTATCAGTTATAAAAGTATTGTAGTAAAGTTGTGATGTGCTATGGTAGTAAAGTTATGTACTAAGCAGTATGATAGGGTATTGCTTATACAGTGCTGTAATGGACAGATGAGAAGATCCTGGGGGTGTTTATAGAAATGGACGGTTTTCAGAAAATAAAGAGTTTAGCACAAGTTTGTTTTGCAGGAAGTTAGTTAAAGAGATATGGACATGGAGTTCAGGGTGTAGAAAACCATCTTATTCTGGGAGGATTGGAACAAGGTTGCCTATAATGGTGAAATGGGATGGATAATATGCCATTAAATTCTTATATGAGGGAAAAACTCATGAATTTTTGTTTAGTTTACTGAAGGGCAACTGAAAAAGAGATATCCTTTAAGTTGCTTTTAAAATTTGTAATTGTTTACAGACAATTTTTGTCTTTCATAGAATTGGTACCCGAAGCAGTGAAGCGTGAACTCCTGGCAGAAATAAAAAAGTTCCTATCTTCCCAGACCCAGTGACCAGGTGTAAGCTATTGGTGTTTAGATTACATTTGGTTTGGAAAACAAAACCGTGTTCATCTTATCAAACGAATGCCATTTATGTACTCTATTGCACAGAAGGAAATGCTATTTGTAAAGTTACAGAGGCAGATATAGGACCTCTATATTTACCTATATTTTGAAATTTGGGGTTTTCATTTCAGAGATTAACTTCTTGCCAGTCTCACTTATTGTTGTATGGTCATTCACACTGAGTGTACAACAACACACAGTATTTGTAAATCAGTTTTAATAATTATTGATGTAAAATCATTATTTCACTGCTCTTTTGAGGTAAAATTTCATAAATTATTTAATTTTTGTTTACAGTACTGTACTTTTGTCTTTTATTCACTCATTAAATTACTTGTTACGGTTTCTTTCAGTGTTATTCTCTTCCATTGTACTTATATGAATCTCAGGCAAAACCAGAAGTATACAGTATAAACTAAATGTATTGAGGTACCCCTAGGATATGATGCATTATACCTACATGTGTTTGATATGACCAAATATTTTTTAACGGAACATTTGGACTGTACTACAAATATGTAAAATAATCATGAATTTTTTTAGTACCTTATACAGTACAGTATTTACTTTTTTGTCTTATGGGTCAACAAGTGACCTGTGAGATACTTCTAATAGATCTCCCTATGGTTCAGTCTGTCATGGTTAGGGAGTATGACATATTCTAGCAGCAGGCTACTTAGTTATATAAGACCATTGTAAATGTTACGCCACCGTGGGAAGAATATCTTCTTTTTGTTCAAGCTCTGAATGCGACGTTATAATTTTTATAATATTTTTCTAAGCAGTCAATTTTATGCACATATGAGGTAGGGGGTCTAAGAGTGTGTGAGCAGTTTAAAGGTTAATTGCTTATAACTTGTGGGGATACACTGCCCATAATACTAATGATTAAAGCCTCATTTTTTTTTAAATTTTTCCATCTATTTGGTAAACAATACTTGGAAAATCTTTTTAGTAGTTATTCACTACTGGTCTTACTGGAGGTGATCAAACATGCATTTTTATTAGTTCTGTATGTGACCAGATATTGGTTTCCCACAGGCCCAAGCTCACCTGACTGCATGGAAACCTTGCATTTGTTTCAATTTAATCCTTGCATTTGTTTCACTTTAAACCTTGCATTTGTTTAAATTTCCATATTACAGTATTTCTATTATAGTTTATTATTATGATTATTACAGCTGCACGTGGCTCTTATGATTTTGATGATGTGTGTTTTAGCCCTCATTTTAATTGACATTAGACAAATAAAATATCAAAAGTGACGTCCCCATAGCGAAGGGGTTAGTGGTGATTCAATAAACCCTTGATAACTTGGAATATATGGGGTTCTCACTATTCTGAGTTAAGAAGGCACTTTCCTCCGTCCTTTGTCTCACCCCAATGCCCAACATTTTGGCCAAAATAATCTACCATAATCAGAAAATTTCACAAAATTTAACACTTACTAGCACTGCAGGCAAAGGATGAGGATAATTCAAGCTTGTAGTGCCATGTGGTAGGTGTTAGAGGTGATGGGGGTGGGGCTCACTGCACTACAGTATACTGTATGCAGTAAGCACTCACAGCACCAAATTTACCAGAGAATGCTTGGGGGGTGTTCCCTGAACCAGTGCTCAAGAGAGGACGCCGCCAAAGTTAGCTCTCAGTATTGTAGATACATTGGTTCAGCAAAATAATGTAGCCTACTACTAGAATATGTCAAGTCCCCCAGGCCATAGCAAGTTCTGCCAGGGAGTGGTGTTCTGATGTTGATGTCACACAGGACTCTTATTTTCCCCTTGCTTATTGCATAGGATTCCATGAGTTTGATGTCCATTTTTTTATTTTTGGTGTGACATATATCGTAAGTTGGCTGGAAGCAAATGAATATGACTTAATTGAACCCACTGAGATGGACAAGAAGTGATATAAGAAATGAAAACTTTTAAGTCACAACTGTAAACATGAGATATAAATAAGGAGTTTATTACTATGAAACATTATTACCTTCAATATACTTGGGACATCTTTAGATTAAAATGTGTATTTTTTTTATTTATTGTAAGTCAGAAGTGGCTGGAAAAGGTTTACGGAGTTGCCTTTATTGACGGCAAGAGGACTTTCATTTTGTGTGAAAGGAAAGAAGTATGGTATGCAATTGGCACAAGAATGTGAAATATAGCAGTCAAATATGGGCAGGTAAAGAGGATGACATATGCAGTCTTGAGCAAGTTGAAATAATAATGGTGGGGTGGATATGTCATGTGACATTGAAAGATAGGAAGCCCTGTTCAGAGATAAGAGGGTAATTTATTTTATTTATTTTGGGGGGATGAGTTAGTACAATATATAATTCTAGTGTGAAAAGAATGGTAATGAAACATAACTGCAATTGTACTGAACACTAGGTATTGACAAAATCGGTGATATTTATGATAATAAGCACTACTGTACTGTTATAATATTGAATTTCCTACACATCACAAAGCAGTTTTGAAAGCGGTTTTCAGGCACTACAAATAAATTTTCTATATAATTCATGTAGTGTTCTTAACCCATTAAATATTGTACAAGTGTATTTTGTATACAAAACTTTTTGATGTAAGATAGTATAACCATGAAATATTTCAATAGCCTAATATGATTATGAACTTTCACTACTACAGTATTATGCTCCTGGCAGAGCCTGCAGTGATCAGGGGGCTGTATAATATATAGTTATATCTCTGTTAACCGGAACAATTGGGGTAGAGCACTTCCGGGAATGAGAGATTTCCGGGTAACTAGACGACTCTCTCTCAGCCAAAAAAAATCCTTCATCCCCAGAATTTTCCAGGTAACAGAAAAATGTTCAAGAAAGTTCCAGAAACATAGCATTACATCATCTCTCAATGCCAGAAAATAATCCTTCATCCCCGGAATTTTCGGGGTAATGGAAAAATTTTCTCAGAATTTTCCAGAAAATGTGCCCCTCGGAAAATCGTTCCCAAAGAAGGAATTTTCCAGAAAATTCCACAACCTCTGAACTTTTATGGCATAAATAAATTTTTTTTTATCCGTCTAGCAAGGAATGACCATGAGTTAAAGTCAAGAATGAAATTCCTAATAAAAGTTTGCTTCAAAAACCAAAATTAATGTGCCCTAAGTCAGGAAAAGGTCATTCACTATCCGAGTTAAAACCTATAATGCATCATAACCATAGTGTGCCTGGGTGCAATTATTAAATAATAATATCCATTTGAAAATGAAAAAAGTCTGATCATACCTCAGGGACAGCAAAGATAATGCCATCACGATGTCTGCTTGGACTTGTGGGACAATCACTGCATAATTTACAAGCTATTGTTAAATTCGTTTGATGATCCCTAATGCCACAGTGGTGAAATACCTGAAGAAAAAAATTTTAAGTTTTGTCCACTGAAAATAAAGTTAATATATTACACTTTAAAATGAGAAACAAACAAAAACCATTGCTTAACATTATATGAAGGACTATATCTACAAACTATTCTTATGCAGGTTATTAAAAGTAAATTGGAGTAGAAGAAGGTGAATAAAAGAGTGAATTAGGTAAATGTAAGATTCTAGAGAATGAAAGTGTAGAATAAAAAAATACAGAGGGAATATTAACAGAAATAGGAGAAACAGTAACTGGGTGGTTAAAACATTTTGAAGAATTCATGATCCAGTACTGTACCTAACAATGGTAAAGAGGTAGAGGCAGTATAGCACATATGTTGGTAGATGGAGGCACCTATATCATGGGAGGGAAAAGTGGAATACTGTAATACATTCAAGAGATAAGAGACCTGAGACAAGAAAGAAGAAAAGTAGTGATAAAGCACACTTAAGGCTCCTATATTGTGGTCACCTCCTCAGAGGGTTGTCCCCAGAGTGAATCATAGTAGGATAAGCATTGGTGTGACTGCACTAAATAAAACTTCATGTATGAGAGGTAATAGAGGCTATATGCCATAATCGAAAAGCCCAACCAAAGTCCATGGTGTCACCTTGATCCATTTCACTATGAATATCAGCCTGCCACAGATGCACCATCATGTAAACTGTATAACTACTACTGTAGCTGTAGTAGTTATACATATGCAAACATTTTATGCTTACACAAAGAATGAATTCCAGATGGCAGACAAACATTTCACGACACCATTCACCTTAATATACAGTATACTGCATTAGAATAAAAGACTGCGTTACAATCACCATCATACATAATAAAACACAAAAGGAAAAATAAAATATCCTCTCAGCTGATCCACTAGAAAACCCTAGAGATCTATATGGCTAGAGTACAACAGGAGAAATGTGTGGTTTAGAGGCAAAAGGAGCCCAATTGTGGTTCCTTCAGAATTCACGTGTGGATCAAATTTGGTTTTCACGTTGGTGATTGTGAAGCTTCATTGGCCTTTGAAGCAACCACTGGGCTAGGAGTATGAAGCATTGCTATGACCCAGGTTTACTGGGTGAGATGCTCAGTAGCAATTTACACTGGAAACAAGATGATGCGTCTACTCCAGTACAGTACTGTACTATAAAAGTAATATCTCCGTTCGCCAGAATCCCTCTTATCCGAAATTCTCCGATAGCCGGAATTGAAATTTTCTTGGAAAATCGTTCCCAAAGCTCATCAAAATATTTGTTTTTCTCTTTTTACACGTACTGTACTGTAGGACTATATGGGTCTCTAGTACAGTACATATATATACAATTCAAAGCTATCAGTTTACTCAAGTCTCTTGGTCCCAAACGTTTTGGATTTCTGATACTCAATTGTACAGTCATGAAGTACCAGGGTTTCACAGGCTTCTCTTAATGGAGTTGTTAGGCCCTAACTCGTTTGATCATGTAGTTCATATATATTTGGCTCACTAAAATGAAAGATTAACAGAGTCAGGACTCCTGAGCTTAGATTGGTGCTTGTTGATATCTCTGGTGATCTGCTACTGGCAGGTGGCAGCAGGTTGACCTCAATCATGCAGTGTCGGGCCCCAGGAGAAGTTAGCAAGACTGCACTGGTCTTTTTGATGACCTGAGGACCCCCCCAGACACAATCATAAACATGTCAACATAATGACTTCTGGTGCACCTCCATCTTGGACTCATTTGAAATGGATCTCTCTCAAAATATAAATTACTTCCTTCGTCTCTCTGACTTCTGCATTTTAAATAATTAATTCTGGAAATTTAATATTTGTAAATGCAACAATGGGAAGTTATACATTTTTTATTGTTATTTTTACATAATCTGGAAAAATATTACATCCTCTTAAGCGTTGAATTGACACAGTATTTTATAAGGTAAAATTGCCCAAATAATTGATGTCAAAATTTCCAGAAACTTTCAATTAGAAAGTAGTATCTAGCAGCTACCAAACTCATTATTTTTGCTTTTATGTTTTTTTTGATGGAACATAATTTTATGAAATACAGGGTAGTAACAAAACTAAATTAATATAATACCAAACCAGTTTTTCATAAAAACATTGTACTGTAGAACAAATCATGTAGTTAAAATTTTAGTACAATATACAGTATTTTGAAAGAAAATAATATAACAAATGAGATTATTGCTCAGGGATGTTAAGGAATAATTTGTGGGGCTATAATTTGACATCAAAATGAAAAGGTATACGTATATTAATTGTGTTAAGCTGAAATGAATATCAAATAAAAAATATGAATTTAAATAATACGTATTCAAACTTATCATGTTCATGGTATGTCTTTAATGAATATGTAAACAAACATTTTTCATATTCACCACCTCGATGGACAATAACAATAAGGCAGGAAAAATTTCCAAAACAATATTCTGAGCTTTAGATAAACCACGTTTAAATAAACATTTAGTTACTTTTTCACCTAGTAATTATAAGAAATAAACTGACATTTATGATGGTGTTTTTATTATTTATCACTTAAGAATAAAATATACTGTAAAACATTAAAGATTCCCGTTCAACGGTCATTTGTTACGGATGAAAAAAAAGAAGGAAAACTTGGTTAAATTGCCAACTTCTATGAAACCTTATTATACTAATAATTATTAAATGCCTTTCATAGTCCAAAAAAAACAACTCCTAAACAAGGAAATAAACTATACTGTACCAGTATGCAGAATACTCTATACCTAGAAGTGTTATCAGCTTGTGTTGCTGTATCATCTCAGACTGGCTGGCCTTTTATTTTTACCTGTCAAACATGGGATTTGGATACAGTATAGCTCTTTTACTTTTGCTACCTGTCTTTAAGCCTTTTACCTGCAAAAATATGAGCAAATGCCAGAATAAAGATGGGGAGCAAGAAATTTGGCTCAGGAGTTCGTTAATATACTATCTTATTACAACAGCATCCAGACCACTGGTCAGTCACTCGCTCAACTCCGCCAAGTTGCCTGGTACTGTTATTTGAAAGAATCGTACTGAAAACTGTGACATTCCTTCTAAGGCCGATTGTACAGTAGCTTATATGTCTCATACCATAGGAATCATAACAAATTAATGAAGATGGCAGAGATTTTAGGAACTGAGATATTCTTGTAGGGAGAACCAGATGCAGAATATCACATCTGAATGCAACAAGACATGCTAATTAGAGTTAAGGTATTGTTCATAAAGAATCAACCTGTGTTGTTTTGAAGTTGTTGGTGAAACAATTTGAAAATTTACTGTTGTAATGTATCTTCCTTATAGTATGCAACTCACAAAACATCCTGTATATTAATATGATTTACAAAATGAAAGAGCTTACAGGATCAAAAATATTTTTGCATCTACAGAACTTACATATGATTTTGCAAAAATAAATCTTACTTCATACACTACACCAATACACTTATTTCAAAGAAAATTTACAAATCTAAATGGAAGCACATATACATACTGTATTTATATCAAGAAAATTCTCAGAATTTCTTTCACTGTCTACATACTGGTCAATTTTACAAGGAAATGGGCAAAACTCTTATCCAAAAATTAGAAATTCAAATTTAGATACTGTGTCATCAAAGAAATCCTTAAAATTAATTTCACTGGTTTACATGTACAGGTACAAAAATGAAGGTAATACCTGTATATGAATGGGTAAATTTTGTCATTAGACAAAATAAGTTCAACTGTAAAATTTCAGGTACAAGAGTATTATTCAACATTATCTCCCTGCAATTCTACTGTTCTATCTTAATTAACCTGTTGAAAAATACTGAAAATGACAAATAATTAATGCATACATAACTTGAAAAAGAGTAATGAAAATTAAAATAAAATCTTTGAGCATGAATAAGTTGGCCACATCCATCCCGATGTACTACCTGCATACCAAATACTGTATTTTAAATTAATTGTAGATGTTCATGTTCCCAAGTCAAAAAACATTAAATCCACTGATAATGTAGTGTAGTAACCTTACCATGAAATTATTTGAAGAAGAGTGTTTTGACCACAGCAAGCTTTGGGATGTCAAAGTATGAAAATTAGATGTTTTACTGTACCAGTATAAACATCTTGGCACAAAGGGGAAATATGGAAAAAATGGGTATACGGTAATTATGTCAGTTATTTGTGCCCTGTACAGCCATTTATTTTTCAATGGGTGAATTATTTAAAAAAGTAAAAGTAAGAAAACGGCAAAAACTCTTGCTGTAAAAATAAATTGATTAAGCCTTGATTAGATATGGAAAGCAAGGAGGTGATTTATCAGCTTCAGTAAAAATTAAAAGTTTTAACATATTTCATGAAAATATGCATACAGTACTGTACAGTATATATACAGAAACAAGATTAAAATTATTATTACAGAACTAACTAAAGAAATATTTATAAAAAGGAAAAATAAAAATCTGACATTACACAATGAAGCTGCAATGCCAGTTAAAAAAAAGTGACTCCAAGTTCTTATCTGAAAAGTCCTGTTTCCAATCTTTGAAATAACATAGAGTAAATTAAGTTCTGATTACAAACATGAATACTTGTTTATACTGTACAGTACAGTACTTGCATATATTATACATATATTTACTAGAGTTCAGATATTTTAAATATATAAAGTACAGGTAGTACAGTACGTACACTATTTTTGAGGTGAGGAGTTGCTTCAAAAACCCTTATTCTGTTTAATACTGCACACATGGGAAGACAATGCAAAATGTCACGTAAATTGAACGAACAATTATTTACAATTATTTTATGCTGTGCATTTACAGATACCCGGTACTTTGTAGGTAGAAATATGATTATATTATAAATAGTGTTTGTGTCAAAATAAATTCAAATGCATTTAGCTCTGGGCATATAATAAACCCATATTAAGCAATGCATTAACTGGGACATTAGTACAGTATAAATAAAGAGGAAAGGGAGAAGTTAAATACTGTACTGTATTGTACTATAATATTCAGTGTATATTGTATGATGAATTACTTAAATGAATACTGAGCATGAAAACAGGATTTAAAGGCTGTAAAAGAAATAAAATTACAACACAAAATATATATGAAGAAAAAAATATTTATATACAATTTATATTTTGGGGGGATATATTAACCCACTAATTAAAGGTACCCAAATTGTACTATGTGATGAATTTGTTCTGTGTTTTCAAAGAACTTAAACTAAACTCTCTTCTTTCTGCCACAAATTGTATAATAACAGGCTATACAAAAGTGGTAAACAAATATATTACACTAAATTATCACCCAAAAAAGGAACAAACATAATGGTAGTTATACTGTATGCTGTTGAAGTGCTATACTAATTATTGTCAAATAATGGGATAAACTGCATTAGAAAAGTATTGATTTAGTGTGTCTTAAAGGTACAGTACTTACGGAATTTAGAGAAAAAAAATTATGTGAGAATTATAAAAACAACATGGAAAGAAACATTTTTGTACATTGCTTACAATTTGATTTCCATACCCTCAAGGCATACAGCTGGGAAGATTTAAGATCTGCATTCCTAGATTAACCAGTTACTGTGTGATCACTTTCCTTGCACAAGAATATCCTATGATAATTTGGGCTCAATCCTTAGTTAGAGCCCAAAACCAACATTCAAAACAATCAGTGTCACTCATGATTTAGACATACAGATTATATGGTAGTACAAGGGAATAGGATTACAGGCAGTATAATTAGGTGTGCAGAACACACATTTAAGAATTGCTAACAAAATATACATGTGGTATAATTATGTGAGAACAGAATGAGACACTCAGTTATAAATTTAAATGTTATGCAAGAGTTGTGTAGAGTACCACAATTATGCAGTACAGGGTATGTGTACCCTTGCATATGAAGCTTGTTCTAGAAGTAATAAGACAGAATCCATAACATGTCTAGGCCTGCATCAGTGAATTACACGATTGCTTCATCCAATCACTTCACCTCAGTAAGGTATTTCTTGAAGGTTATATTGCCTAACCATTGTGGATCTGTGAATTAAATCTAAAGTCTATCAAATTTTGCTGGTGGCTCTGCAAAACCACAACCGAAACTCATACAATTCAATAAGTATACATAGATGCCTCATGCAAGAATTTTGGTTACTCTCAACCTTTTCTTTTCTGCATATGGTAACATTCTCAATACTAATGTACAATTATCAGTAATTTTTTTTCTGTATTGCAGCCAATTTTCATTGTTGAATGCCACACAGTACAAAGTTTTGATTGGAAGATTGAAGCAAGTGTCAAAATATGATGTTCAATGAGGTAGTATGGGAGATGAAAACAAGAGTACCCTGTATTTGTGAGGGGAGCAAAGTCTGGTAAACAAGAATAGAGGCTGTAAATGGTAGGTGAATCAGTCTCTCCAGATGATAATATACTGGTGGGGGGATCAAATTAGCGGATGACTTTGAAAGTGTACCATACAAAAGTTTATATTAAATGTGATAGTAATGAGTGGTACACTTTCAAACTCATCCGTTAACATTTGATCCCCCCACCAGTATATTATCATCTGGAGAGACTGATTCACCTACCATTTACAGCCTCTATTCTTTTTTACCAGACTGTGCTCCCCTCACAAGCACAGTAATGAACTCCCATAGATATAGTCTTATGTTTAGACGTTAATATCAAGTGTACAGGTATATACACTTTATTTTGAATATTTTAATGTCTTCCATCCATCACTTCTTCCTTACATAATTCAGTACATGACTAGAAAACAAAATTGTACTTAAAACAAATGATTAGAAATTAGAGAAAAATAAATTTCAATTTGGCAAGCAAAAACTAACTGGAAAAAACAAATCCTTCTACAGTAGTCCTTTTAACTTATAATGTACGTACAGTACTGTATAATACGCAAGATCACTCATGAGAGAAATATATTTATCCTTGTTGTCCAAAACCAATTTACTTAAACTGAGTTATACTGTCACTTCAATAACATTCAGCTTGTACAGTATACCAGTACATCTCAACAAAAAAATTTCCTTAACCATCAAATAACTGAAGCCCTGTAAATAGGATTCATTTCATATTTACAATCCTCACAACTAAAGTAAATTTGGTACATTCAGGGAAACAATTATAATTATGCTATACTAATTAGTCTACATTCTTTTTTACACTTACTCAAATTCTTCAGCAATATCTTGAAAATGTGGAGGAGGAGGAGGAGGAGGAGGAGGAGGAGGAAGACTAGGCCTAAATTTTGAGTTTTGAGTTGAAAAATCAAACTTGCGGCTGCGAACCTGATCTTCAAAATTTGGGTTTAAAGGGGCTGAGAAACCTGACATATGAGTGAAAGTTGATAAAGTATGAGACTTGGTTAAGACCCGATTCTTACTCAACCATTTTTCACTTTTCACATCATTGGGAACATCAGTGATATTCTCTGTGTTTGCTGATTTCTCATTCTGTTTGGCTGGATTCTTGTGCTTGCTTTCTACAATAACTTCTATACTTTCCTCATTACTGTGAACAAATCTTGTAAGAAACATGATGAACTGTGCTTCACTCCTGTGTCTTTTCATTAAGTACAACACATACAAGTCACCATATTGACAAATTTTTAGCACTTTTCTTTTCATTTCTTTGATACATTTAGATGTTGAGTGCATATGTAGAAAGAAAGAATTGAAGGGTGGCAGTGTAATGACCAACAGCAATATAACTGACAAGGCTGTGCACACTGTTACTATTGCCAGCCATATCCAGATAAAAATGAAAACTTTTTCATAGAGCTCCATCAACATCAGATGGCAACCAAGGTAATCTATTCGCTGATTGTTAATTAACATTTGACGACCAAGAGTACAATTTACAAAAGGAGGAAATGTTTGCGACAGTTCATCTGTAAAGTACTGAGGGTCACGATGAAATGGGTATGCCATATATACCAGTTTCAGAAAACGGCCCTGCAAAGAATAAATATTTGCATTTGAATTTTTTTTTATAATGTATTCTACCAAATCTAAAATAGGTTCTGGGCAATCAGGATTGTACTGTACAAAACTTCCCTAAAGCTTTACTTCCATTGCACTTCCAACAATATAATTTTCCATTCTTGTTCAGTCATCAACACGTTCTACAAACAAGAGGTATTCTTAAGCAACAATGGAAGCATGACTAAAGAAGAAATAAACAGACTATCAATTCTTCCAGTGATGGTTATCTGGCCATGGCACAAAACTAACAGGTAATCTCAATTCACAAGTATCTTTCTTAACATGTTCCCTTTCTTCCCTCATATTTTCCTTTTAAATTACTTAGAAGTACTGTACAGTGAGTTCTGCTATAACGCGTGTTTTGATAACGCGAATTTGCTCTAACGCGATTTATGAATTAGGACCGATGTTTGTATAACGCGAACGCTTGTTTGCTATAACGCGATTTTCTCTTACTATTTCTCCAATTTTGTGGTATTAACTGTGAATATAGTAAAGAAGAATATCAACAAGAAGCGTTCTGGTGATAGAATTCCCGGTGATGATCGTAAAAGAAAGGATATAACACTTGAAGAGAAGCTCGATTTTATCAACCTCAAAATCACCCTTCTCCCCCATCAAGTAAAGTGTTACATTTACTGTATGATTTCATTATTAGATATGAATGTAACATTTATTTAGACTGTGCTATCCTTTGTGTTAGGCTAACTACTAAATTTTTTCGATTTCGAGTAATCTGCACCTAACCCTATTTTCTCCATAAGCCCTGTTATTTCTATTACGCGATTTTCTATAACACGATATTTTACAAGAACACAATTATCGCGTTATAGCAGAACTACCTGTACAGTAAAATATGTGGATAGTTCAGTAAAATCATCATACAAATTCACACTGGTTCAGTAAGTAACAGCAAGATTATAACGTATGACAAAAGGTTGCATGGTTAAGGCAACCAGTCCCATTTGTATTTAACTAAATACGTACAATTTTTAATGTCTACATTATATGTATAGACATGATTTAATTCAAGAATGAAAAATCTATAAAGTTCACACATGGTGCACATATTCATCCCCAAAATACTGTTTTGGAGCTAATGGATTAATGATCAAGGTCAGAAATGTGAAAAAATAAACTGTTGGCTGAGCTGACACCTAATGAGTGCAATCTAGTTCATAAAGATAACTGATAACAAGTGAAGGTCCAAGAAGAACCAAGATGGTAAATATGAAAATATTCATAATTGTACTTAAATACAGTACTGTGCATACTGAGAATTAGAAGAAATGAAAAATGAATAAAAGCAAGGACTTTTAGAGATTGCAGTATTTGGAAGGAATGAGGCAGTATAATAAACAGGCAGAAAATGACATAGTGAGTACATGATGTTCTCAGACTATACAGAAATGAAACAAAGTTAACTTGAATGGTACTTACATGAAGCAAGAAGTCCAAGAAGTATATAGTTCCTATATCAATAACCAAAGCCACTATATGGCATATCACTAGCCATAAGTAGAGGCTGCCGTGTGTGGATATGTGACTCTGCATGTAATTTAACATCATCTCCGTGTCTCTTTCCCAAGTGGATCCATCATACCTAAAAAAGATATGAATGTACACTCAAAGGCTGCCAAGTCTATAGTCAATAAATTAACCTGTATTCGTCACACGAGAGGGATTTATCCACAACCAGATTCTGTCAAAGCATCAACATAGTAATAGCTGGCATTCAAGATGACCTGGTACAGTCAAAGACAAAAGTCGTGTAGCGGTTTTGACCGAAGATTAAATATAATTCCTGAAACATTACGAGAGCCATACCACAAGGCAGAGCGCACCAAAAGTTTTAGCCCTTCGGCATATGTTTTCACCAACTTTCATGGAGTGAGTTGTGAACTCTTGGAAAAATCTACCAGAAAGTGTTGTGTCCAGTGCCGGATTAACCATGAGGCACTGGCCTCAGGCCCCCCGACTCTAAGGGGCCCCCAAATCCAAACATTCTCGAAGTTGAAGCGTTTAAAACATGAACTTCGTTCAACGATGTCCTAGCAAAGTCTCAATTTTTTGTCTCTTATGAACATTAAATGTGTTATTTTGCAGAAGCTTAATATTGATGAAATCATTGATAAATTTGGGTATATTTTGTTCTTGTTATTTATATATACCTTGAGGGTAGGGGGCCCCAAGTTGATATGTGCCTCAGGCCCCAATTAAGCTTAATCCGGCCCTGGTTGTGTCGGCACCGAGTGTGAGCTCTTTTCAAGACCAAACTTGACCAACACTGGAGCAGGTTCAGGTACATTCAGTACTTGCCAACAGTGCGTAAGAGAGACGTGACTGATCGCCCAAGAGGTTAACGAGCCGATCATTTGGTGAAAAGGATAATAGAAAAAGAAAAGTAACAGAGACGTGACCGATCGCCCAAGCGGCTAACGAGCCGATCAGTGAAGAGGATAAAAGTAAAAGTAAAAGACACGACTTTTGTCTCTGACTGTACATAAGTCAACCTCCTCTTTTCAGCTCAAAAATTCCTGTTTAAGACTAAACTTGCCTATAAGTTAACACCCAAACACTGAACATCCATCAACTCAGGATTAACCAACTAAGCTCTGTTTTAATAAATACCCGGTACTGGTGCAGTAATTAAAAATTGTAATGCTGTACGATATGGGATACAGCATCTAATATACTATAGGACTAGGCGTGTGTGTGTGTTCTGGGCAGCCGAAACGGCACAATCGTTTTTCATCAAACTTGGTGGAAAAATCGCAAAAAATTCGTAGAGTGGAACAAACCTGGTCCCATGTCGATGGTTTCTTTAGGAAGGCATTAGTTAACAAGTTTATTTACAATGGAAAACGATGCAAGTCTACCGACTTGGCGCACCCTCATTCGCTGTACGCTGTCACTAGCGTTCAAACTCTCACAAGGGCACGAACGCGCCCGGGATCACTTGTAGTGGTGTAAGCCTATGTGTGTATAGGAGCATCAGGCATTTATTTATGAAAGCTTACTATACTTGCCTTGGCCCATTAGAACATTGTGAATGACAGAAATCATATGAGCCAGATTTATAATAATCATATATTATTTTAACATTTATTTATTTGTGAACGAGTGTTCTGTTATGTAGGTGAAGTCTGTTGATCATTTGTTGTGGCAGGATGAAGATGACGTCTCCACATCTGATGCAGAGTGGGATTCTTTTAATGAGTCAATGACCAATGTGTCTTAGAATACATTTGATGAATTGTTTGTGTCAGATGAGGGAGGCAAGAAATTTTGAGGTTTTTAAAACATTATGCTTGTGGTTGGAGTACTGTATATTGTAAACATTATCTTGTTCAAAATATATATAAGTAATTTTTTTTAACTTATACCAAATATTTATAAATGTACAGTATATATAAGTAATACTGTATATTCGTTAGACGGACCAGAACTCTCCGATAGCCAAAATTGAAATTTTCTTGGAAAATAGTTTCCAAGGCCGGAATTTTCCGGCACATTTTCCAAAAAATTGAGAATATTTTTTCAGTACCCAGAAAATTCCAGTATATCGTGAATAGGGGGGGGGGGTGGTCTTAATACACCGCCATTGTTCAAGCGAAATATCATGGATAGGGAGATAATAAATCGGGGGATACCTGTATCTTCAATGAAATAGCTTTCAACAACATTAATTTAAAAAAAGATGGACTTTCTCTCATCCCACCTGTTTTCTCCTTGAGCTAGGTCAATGATAAGTTTCCTGAGCCGTGGATTTTCTGCTTTCTTGGCAATTATTCGTGGAATATAGTAAACACCTGAGAGCAGCAGAAATAGGAAGTATATCCAGCGATAGAACAAGATGTAGCGGCGAGAACAATCCTGCTCATCTGAAGTAGTCTCATTATTCTAGGGGGAGAAAAAGCAAATAAGGAATTGAGATGAATGACTGGGAACAAATTGGTGCATAAACGTTATTAATAAATGAAACTATTATCTGGTAGGGATGTACACTGTCATCCTGGTTGTTAATATGTTACTGAATGAATCATTACTAAAAGTGAGTAACTAAAAGTGAGTAAGAATGAGTTCCTGGTAGATGAAGCTAAATCATGAAGGCAGAGAATGAGAATAATACTCTAAATTCAGGTATATCAGATGATGCATTCAAGAAAGTGGTAAACTGGTCATTATAAACATCTCCACTTAAACAACAGAAATTGTTTTGTTAAGATCTAAATATTCATGCCAATGTAGAGAGACAGCCACAACCCACAAATTATCTCTATGCCTGTCAGTATCTTCTCAGTCATGGATAAGTGTAGATAAATGTCCAAGCATCCATAGAGCAGAATGCATTCCCCCTTAGTACAGTGTTTCTTATGGGAGAATTAGTTTCACAGTATCACAATTTTGTACATCCCAAAGGTTTTCAGGGATGGAACCACAGCAATAAACAAGGACTACTGTACTTCAAATTAAAACTGCAATATGCAAATTTACTATAAACAATACCTACCTGTACATAAATGCCAACTATGACACATTAATGGCTACTTGTGTAAATCCCCCAGTCTTTAATACAGAGCGATACAACTTTTGGAACATATACTGGGGTGGATCCTGACTAAACAATTTATATGATTTGAGTGTATCTTTCATCAGAAAATTTAGCTGTAATTCGTCTTATCATAATTCATAATTACTTTGAGGAAAGCATATACAGTACTGTACCAGGTACTGTATACTTAACTATACCTTATATAACAACAGACTTGGTTCTATGTTTTATATATGCCAGAGGTAATATAAATTATGAATTTTCAACAAACAAAAACAATATCCACTTTCCCAGTAAGGACCATGGTACCATCAATGATGGGGTGAAGTATGTTCCACAATTATTTTTTTACATAAAGTTGAAGATTTATTACTACCCAGTATATCATATCTGTGTCACAAATATTAAGCCACATACCTCACAAACATAGGGGTAAGAGAGGCAGATGTTCTTTACGTGAAAAGGAATAGTGGTTGCAGCATTATATCCTTCCACACAGTGGATTGCATCCCTCAAGAACCAATTGCCCCTAATGGAAAAATAACAATAATTTAGAAGTACAGGTACGGACAAAAATTCAAGAAATAGATTTTTTCCTCAAGTATGAAAAGGTCCATTGTTCATTACTGCATTTTCAATCACAATAATTTTCTGCATGGGGAACCAAGGTGAATAATCAGTTTATCAGCAAATTAATTCAAACACGCATATATCAAATACATTCCAATCCTTATTATTTTCTTTAAGTTATGGAGTAACAACCGTCAATTATGGACTTCAAGATACACGGTATGAATATGGTTTATTTTGGTTATTTTTAAATATTAATGTACGGTGAAGTACTAACACTAAATGAGTTCAGCTGTTTCCCTCAGTTTTTCATCTCACTGGTTCTCCCTAGTTTTAAGCTTGTACTATACTACATATAAGCAGAAAACTATCAATTTCCTCTGAAAAGTCCTCCTCAACCTATTAAGTATCTCAAATAAAAGTTTTTACAGCGAGAAGCATCTGTGTTCCATCCATACTTTTCAAAAACTCACTGGACAATGTTGTAGGCAAGCAGGTATATCAACACACCAAGTCGGTAATGTAACCTTAGCACCAGACTGTCAATAGGGGTATAACAAACTTCACGGTGCTTCAGAGTCGTTGATATGGCTCCTTTAATTTGCTTGAAGAAGTCAACTTTGGGTATGACATTATCACTCCTGCCAAAAACAAGAATTGCCGACTTAAATCTAAAAAGCAAGATTTTCTGGAAAAAGGTACATTAAACAAACATGCTTGGAGATGGAGACATGAAAGAGAGAGATAGAAGTCACTAAAAGATGAGCACTATAAACTGTGCGTAACAGAGACGTGACCGATCGCCCAAACGGCTAAAGAGCCGATCATTTGGTGAAGAGGATAAAAGAAAAAGAGGACCCATCATGTGATTACATAGCCGTGAATATGTATGGTTTTCCTCACATTCCTGGTCTCCTTACAACGAGATTCTACATGATGAACCCATACTCTACTAACGTTAAAATGGCAGGAGTTTGGGGATTTATTTAGTTTGGAGGCAAAGATAATCAATACACTACCTGTACTTTTCTATAAAATAAAATAATATAAACAAAAATCTTCAATATTCAGCTCAATAAGGGAAAGCAAGATTTCATCTATGTTCTTGCAATCTTACACATTCCAAGAACCATCTACTGTACTACCTCTATCTCTTCATAAGAACACAAGTAACTCTCGATAAAACTTACTTATTATTATTGTTGTTGTTGGAGTTGTTGTTGTTATTCTTGTTGTTATTGTTGTTGTTGTTATTATTATTATTACCATTGCTGTTGTTGCTATTATTATTCTTGTTGTTATTACCAGTGCTGTTGTTATTGTTGTTATTATACTTGTTGTTATTACCACTGCTGTTATTGTTACTGTTGTTATTCTGTTTATTATTGTTAACATTATTATTATTCCACTTTTGGTTGCCAGTGCTTTCGTTCTTCTGAGTATTAGAATTATGGTTATTACCGGAACTGCTTTTGTTAAAATTTCCTTGGTTGTTTTTACTCTTGTTGCCACTGTTGTGACTGCTGCTCCAGTTGTAGCTGTTATTTCCTTTCTGATTGTTTCCCTTATTGTCTTTACCACGTCCTTTGCCTTTCTTCTTGTTATTGTGAGTCTGGTGACTGCAACTGGCTTGAGAATTGCTGTTGTTGTCAGAGACCAAATTCCTGTTTTCCTTATTTGGATTTGAATCTGGTTCTGATATATTCAACTGAACTTCTTCTCCACTATCATGGCCATCACTGTGAACTAATGATGTTTCTTCCTCTGCATCATTATCTTCCTCACATGAATCATCCTCACCAACAAAGGTGATGTGTGTCTCATTTCCCTCATCCTCATCCATAGTTATATGTTGAGATGTTTTCCACTGAAAAAGGGATAATTCATATACAGACTAGTACTGTATATACAGTATAAGATAAAAATCAGGTGTTTGGGCGAAGAAATATCAAGCAATGAATATCTATACAATACGTACAGTAATAAATAATTTTGTGTAAAAATAAAAAGAAATGCACACTCTAGTATAATAGTTTACATGATAATTTTTTTCTCAAGAAAACAAATTTAATTTCAGTTGCTCTTTATACTGTACTGCATCACACACATTTGACAAAACAATTTGCTGTATTGGTAAATTGCATTCCTCTACTGTACTGAGAAATGTATTAATTTATCAGGTACAGTATAGTCTGGATTTACGCGGTCAATTGAACCCGTGGAGGTCCGCGTAAAACCAGAAACGCGTTAATGAAATTACAGAACATATGGGATTAATTGAAATAGAGACTGGGCCGACCCCCAACTCCACTTTTTCCGACACAATACGTACCTTGTAGTCAAAATAACATCTTAATTTTATGATGGTATGCACACACAATTAATAATTAAGAAAAATATCAATAATATTAGGGTTTTTAACACTTACATTAGTAGAAAAGATGGCTGGGCACACGGGGATGGGGGGTTGGTTCCGAGGCAGAGGGCAGATTATTGGCCCTCACCTGTATCACTTGTATCACTATCCACCACAGAGGCTTGCAGGGCCTCTTTGTCAAACCCCTCAAAGTCCATATCCTCACTATCACTGACTTGGGCCGGCTGTGGTGGGTGGCGGGTGAAGAACTCGGTAATGTTTTGATGACTGGGAGACCTTGTGCGCACCCTGCCCGCGCCGCTTCCCGCGTAAATGACCAAATTTACCGCGTAATTAAAACATTTCATTCTGGCAAGGCACCGTGTAAATGACCAAACGCGTCAACAAAAACCATGTAAATCCAGACTATACTGTAGTGGTAGATCTGTTCACTCGGCTAGTTTTCAGTTAGAGGCTACTCATATAGGTCAATTTCCTGATACCAATGATTTATTCACACAGTACATGAGTGAATACCCTGTAATATAAATTTAAAAACCATTACTTGGTGATGACATACTTTATGATTGGTTGGTTGTCTAGTGTAATACAGGTAGTCCGCCAAAAAAGTATTGTTATGCCGAGGCATAATTTGGTATCATGATGTTGGTAAGCTTGGTGTTTTGATTATTTTCTGTCCCAAGCAGCAGTTGTTTTGGCAAGTTTAGGAAAGTTTTCGTGTATATATTGATGTAATACTTTTGTAAGAATTTTCTAGAATGTATTGCAGTATTTTTTTATGATTTACTTCTCATTGTAAGCTTCGACCAGAGTAGAACGTACTAGAACTCCCCCAAACCTGTCTGGATTGTGCTGGGCTCGTCTTTGTTTTTTTATGGGAATTAGCCCACCCAGGCACAGGTCGGACAACCCACAAAGGGGCCTAGGGGGCGAAAAAATAAGAACAGAAAGAAATTAAAAATCGAGAAGAAAAAAGTTATACTGTGTTAATCTACACAACGAAGATGCCAAACCCAGGAAAGAAGGATGTACTATAACGGGTTATTGAAGCGTGACTGATATCCACAGAGAAACGGTGGGCACCATGGGCAAGACGTGTTACGAGCCCAAGGCCTTGCCGGCGGTACAAAGGATGCCAAATCCACCGAACATTGCCAGTTAAAGTATACCTGTAAAAGAGAGAGAGTGAAGCAACATTGCAGCGAAGAGAAAGGGAAGAAAGATTGACAACTAAAGGAGGAGAGTTAATAAGACGAAATGCCTTTGATTCCACCCTATCTAACAGTTGGACAGAAGAAAAGCCATCCCAGATGTGAGAGCAGTACTCCAAGTTAGGACGAATGACTCCTTTATATACTTGAAGCAACTGCTCAGGAGTGAAGTAGCTATGGCATCTGTACAGCATTCCCAACTTTCAGGAGGAAACTTTAGCTATGTTAAGGATGTGTGATTTCCATGACATATTGGAGATATATACAGTAGTACCCCGATTTATGCGGTCAATTGAACCCATGGGGCACCGCGGAAAGTGAAAACCGCATAAAGTGAACAACAGAACATATGGGATTAATTACAATAGAGACTGGCCTGACCCTCAAACTCCACTTTTTCAGACACAATACCTAGGCTGTAGTAAAAATTACATCTTAATTTTATGATGGTATGCACACACAATTAATAATTAAGAAAAATATCAATAATATTAGTTTTTTTAATACTTACATTAGTAGAAAAGATGGCTGGGCACACAGGGATAGGGGGTTGGTTCCGAGGCAGAGGGCAGATTATTGGCCCTCACCTGTATCACCTGTATCAATTGTATCACTATCCACCACATAGACTTGCAGGGCCTCTTTGTCAAACCCCTCAAAGTCCATATAAGTCCATATCCTCACTATCACTATCACTGACTTGGGCCGGCTGTGGTGGGTGAAGAACTCGGTAATGTTTTGATGACTGGGTGACCTTGTGCGCATCCTGCCCTCGCCACTTCCCGCGTATATGAGTAGATGCACCGCGTAAAGTGAAAGTCCGGTTCTGGCGAGGTACAGCGTAAATGCGAAATCGCGGAAAGTGAAACCGCGTAAAGCGGGGTATTACTGTAAGCGGCACCGGGCGGCCTGGTCAGTTCGTCAACAGTTTCTGCTCAGTGTGTGAAGTACAAGCCTAGTAGAACAACTGAAGATAATTGTTGTGCAAGTATTGTGGGATTGTTGTGAGCAATATAAAAGTGGAAAGCCTAAGGAATTGTACACTGGTAGTGTGCTGAATAAATATTCGAACTGAGAAGTCCAGCTGTGAAGACATTACCTTGTGAACAGTGTTGTGAAGAATTAGTGATTATTAAAGAAGCGTACAGTGCACAAGTGTGTTTCTGTGACCTGGTGGAAATCCACCTGCCTGTTCTTTGTCTGTAAACTGATACCAATCGTCGGAAATTACCGGAGACTGGTGGGACCGCCAGTGATAATTTGACGACACTTGTGATATCTACTGCTTCTGTATATACGACCTGGCCGCTGGTAACCAGGTGGAAGCTGAGTAAGCGGCGAAAGGAGAGTCGTAAAAGTATTGTAAGCCATGGGGCTGATGTTAGTCGAGGCTTTCCAAGCAATGTTACTCCACCTGTTTCACTGAACAGTTGGTAGTCCTACATCCATGACCTTTGAGCATGAATGAGTATACACTACAGTATCTAGTATGCCATACAAAGACAACTCTCTCCCCCAATCCTACCCCCATCTCTAGCTGTTGCTGATATTGCAAGTGACAAGCAGTCATACCAACTTTTGATAATGTATTGAGGATCATATCAAAGCATTTCATCTGGCGTTTCAAATTGTAGTAACGAAAAATCTATCGGTACTTTATGGGGGGGGGACTGTAGATGGTTTACTGCCATAGTTTCCCTGTGATCATTGTTGACCGGATTGCAATAACCCTTTCACTACAGTTGGCTTATGACCCAGCACCCACCTCCTGAGAGGAAGATTTTTGGATATCCAGTTAGATGACTTGTCTCTGATTACAGAAATGTATAACTCATCTCACACCAGTAGTCTCTGGAAGGGCAACACTGTCAAATGCATGAGTACCAGTACTACAGTACTTGCATTTTTAAATTTCAATAGTTTTTCTTTGTCACTAGGTGCTTCTGAGCAACACATTGTTGTCACTCTGCCAATGTGAGGGGTACTGCCCCATAGTAAATGGATATAATTGGCCACTAGAATGGGAACAAATAGTAACTTGTCAAAGTTGACCTACCATAAAGAAATTCTACGTGTAGTACCCACAATAAAAAAAATCCTATATTTACCAGTTGAAAATTAGACCTTTAAAATATCAAGTAGTATACCTGTCAGTTAGGCAGTGGCAAAGCAAGGAATACTTAATGATGTTTCAAAATTTACCATTAATGGTAGACAAAACGATCTTACCAAATCAAACAAAATAATAAGTAATGTACAGTAAATTCATAAAGATATGTTAGTTTGTTAGTTCACTCTGTTGTCATTAATGGTGCACCTAAAAACATAAGACTTTACATTACAATGGTGAAACCATAAAACTTGCAACTTTTAGGATTTTATTTAAAGAACATTTGTTTTTTAACCCTTTGGGTGTGATGGTTGCATTAGTGCTACTTCAGCAGCATTACCATGTATCTGGTGAAGCCAGGCATAAGTGTAAACACAATCAGTTGTCTGCTATTCCTGCCTCCACCCACACTGTTACTGTGTTGTCTTTTCATCCACAGTTTTACCACAGTTAGTTAAGATATGGACAATAATATATCATATACTCAAGGAGTGTATTGTGTATCTTCAGCTTTAACATGAAAATATACTGGTATTTATGATGTCCATTTAAAGTACAGTACTGTATCTCATTAAACTCCAAGGCATCCCTTTACTGCACTGTACTGTATTTTTTTTTCTATCTTTGCAATTCATTATTAGATTTCAGGATGAAATGTGAATCTATTAATCATTATGGTATACACGCAGAATTGTAGACTACAGTGAGGAAGATTATCCAGGAGGGTGTCGTGGGGGTCCAGACCCCTTTCACCATAAAATTACAATACTTTTTCATTAATGCAGTACTGCCCTCAAGCATTTTTGTATAGTAAAAAGTAATTACTAGTGACTCAAATATCTTTTAATATCAAGTGCACATGGCTTCAAAATGGCCTCAAAAAGCCCATGATATTGGTAAGACTTCAAAACCCCCCAGCTGGGTGGGCTCGCCATGTTCTCCCACCCACAACTTCTTGGACCCCCCTTTTGATATTCCTGGATCCGCCCCTGTGCAAATTAGTGAGGCATCACCTGGCCCATATACTGTACAGTACTAGCTGGGCTAGTATCCTTGGAATGCCAGCATGGTCCAAGGTGACAACATGTACAATTAGAAAATCTCAAATAATAGAAAAATGTAATGAAGTTTGCAGGTAAACAGGAATAACTGGCATAGAATATGTTTTGAAGTGTAGCATACAAAAAAAAATGTGTAATTGTAATGTGTACTGAATTACTGCTAGTGTAAAATATTGCATCCTGTTTTGCATTTTTGTACTTCTTTTCAATTACAATAAGTGACTTTTTTTTTACAGTAAGACTGACCTAATCCTTTGGTGGATTTTCCACTAAGTTTTGATATAATAACTTGAACACTACATTCAATTATATTGCCGAGTTTTTGTATATCCTAATTTCGTTATAAATACCGTAGCTACTTGGAACAAATAGCCATATATTTAATCAAAACTAGATAGCCCAATAAGTCAGGAACTTCCGGGACGCAATTCCGTCTAGCTCTCTAGCTTATAATTTAAAGAAAAAACTATACAGACTACAGTACAGAATACCATAAGCAGTATTCTATATACTGTACTGGACGCCAATTTTCTGGTCCAGCCTCCTCGTGTTGAGAGTACGACCAACATCGCCCTCCTTTTACTGTTTTATATCTTTCCCCTTTTAAACAGATCAGCTTGTGCAGTGTAATCGACAAAACTGTAAATGAGTGACACTGATAGACTCACCAGCAGGAGTTAAATTACTTATTCCACTTATTGAACCCAAACGTTTGATGTTGACGGCTGACGCAGTTGTGACAAACTTACCCTAGACTAAGAGACACATCACTCAGGGCGCATGACTTTTTATTCACTGAAACGATCACATTGAGAACATATACTTTATTTTCAACATTATTTCATATAACCTTTTGGAAAATCAACTGGAAGGAGCACCTAAAATAAGCTACTCTTATTAAATATTAAATATAAAAATCTATAATATAACTCATACCTATGACAACGAGGTGACTGCAACGCCTGGGCCTCTATGTTTTGTAGGAGTATCGTATTAAATGTATATTTCCATCTCTCCTGAAGAATATGAATGTCAAGTTATAACAAAAAATTTGTAATCGTTTAAGACGTTACTATAGAGATATTTTTTGTCTATCATTATCAGCTAATAAACCGATCACTGTCGAAGATGATAAGGTAACTTATGAACGTCGGGGTTGGTCATAACTTGAGCTACGACGTCTATTTTCGCTGTGACTCAATTGAATACTCAAAATAAAGTTAGCCCCTGGGCACGGCTATGTTTATTGACGTATGATCGCGCAAAGTTACGACCAGGACTAAAAACAGCATTTATCAATTTTATCCTTGGTCACGACTGCTCAGGGGGTTTATAAGTAGCCCCATCCTCCTCGTCGTTATTACAGCTCTTTAAAATACACTGAAAATTTAGAATGAAATGTAGAAAGTTCGGTTGGGTTTCCTTTGTAAGACCGACACCACCGCCAGGAAAGCAGCCAGAGCCCCCCACCAAAAAAAAAATAATAATTAAATAAAATAAATAAAATAACACGCCAGGGGTTGCACCCCTTCAGGTCTCGGTGGCCACACCACCACAATGGCATTTACTCCCTTAAATACGTGATTCGAGACGGCAAGCATGAACTCCTCATGCTTCCCTGTTGGGCGCTGTTGACACTAGCTCTTCACCTTGCAAAGGATGCAAAGGGGTGCCCTCTAGCCCCCTCGCGGGACAAATTGAGACCATTTAAAATAGATACCAAATGTCATCATCTGCGCATAAATTCTTTATGATATCTTCCTTGGTGTCACTAATGACGTCACTAATGAATCATTTGCATGAGTGACGCCGTGACTTGTATTTCGAGTCCAAGATGTGACCACCATATGATGTGATAACTTTTTACCACTTTTGATTATCCAATTTTACGATGAATACACCTTTTCACATATCCGTTGAGACATTGTTACGTAACTATTTGACAAATTTCATAAATGAATGACAGAACACATATCGAATGACAATCTAAAATAACTGTTCGTTCATGCTAACGGAAGTGATTGACTTAAGTTATGAAGTTGACAGACGTGAACAATAAACCGACAGTCTACATATAGTTTGAGAATGTAACAATTGGAGAATGACATACCACCAAGTTATTTTAGATTGTCATTCGTTATGTGTTCTGTCATTCGGTTATGAAATTTATCAAATACTTATGTAACTATGTCTCAACGGATATGTGAGAAAGTGTAATTCTCGTAATTTATTATATAAAATTTTTATATAAAGTTCAATTTGAGCTAAATCACAAAAATAGCAACCAAAATACTACATACCATAACTGCATCAAATATGAGATAGTCTTCAAATATATAAGAATCGACTAGTAGTTTTTAAGCTTTGGCTTATCACAGTTCATGGTGATCCCCAAAGTTCTTCACTAACTTTGTTGCTACTGTACTAACCACGGTCGTTCATGTTAGTTAACGTAAAATCAGAAGATTCATATTGCACTCAATAGTCCATAAAACATGTCGCTATAACTTCTTTATTGAGTCCCCCAGTTGAGACGTCCGTTTTCTCACAGCTTCAGTACGCCTGAGACCTCTATCTCTTAAAGTCTCACATGATATGAAGAGATTTGACATTGAGAGTGGATGCATATGTTTTACATTAAGTTAGATATATTCAATAATAGATGAAACATTCAAGATCCCTTGTGCGTGATGTTGCAAGCTTCATCTGCATTTACATTTAATAGAATTGTCAAATTCAGTGTAGAATCTGCCAGTAAAGTGAAGTATACTATTCATCCGGTTATGCATGTAATCTACTCAGTTGTATGGGTGCCTGGAGTGAACCAGTGTATGAGGGTCGCCACTTTACTTGTTGGCGAATGTAACAATGTAGCACAAGGCTATTAATCCAGGTGCTATTGAAGTATTAATGTGGTGCTATAACTAAGAGTAAGGGTGGTGCCCAAGTGTGCTATTTAAGATAATAATGTTGTCTCAAACTAAAAAAAAGTACAGTAATGGTGGATGTTGAAAGATGCATTTAATTGAGAAGTATAAATTGAGTGAAAACTTGGAATTGATCCTTGTTGTTTTGTATTATTGAATGTAGTTATAAACCTAATCTCAATTTTATAAAACATTTTTATTATGTTTGGGGTATCATTATCCCTGCATTTTTTTACCTTTGTTTCTCCCCACATCTTAATACTAGTAATTACAGTAAACCCAAGCGTCCTAACCCTGGAGCCATGCTACCACATTTAAGAGATTAGGGGGTGTCTACGATATGAAAGGTGACCAAAAAATAGCAAACACAAGCAATTAAGAAATTGAAAAAGGTAGAAAAGTGAAAAAATCCGTTCCAATTCAATAGTAATGTAACTAAATCCTACAAAATCCTTTACTGTACATAATTCTTCTCCCCATCACATCATAACTACCACTTCCTCCACCAGATGCTAGTTTCTGTAGAATCAGTACAGTATTGTACTTTTTACTTTTTACTTTTATCCTCTTCGCCACTGATCGGCTTGTTAGCCGCTTGGGCGATCGGTCACGACTCTTTTCCTTTATATTCTTCACCAAAAGGTCGGCTCGCTAGCCGCCCGGGCGATCGGTCACGTCTCTGTCACGCACTGTTGGCAAATACTGGGCATGCACCGGCTCCTGAATGTACCTGAACCCGCTCCAGTGTTGGTCAAGTCTTCTCTTGAAAGAGCTCACACTCGGTGCCGTCACAACACTTTCTGGTAGATTGTTCCAAGAGTTTACAACCCTCACTCCGAAAAAGTTTGCCCTCACGGTTTTCCGGACTTGCGGCTTCTTCAATCTTGAGCTATGACCCCTTGTGGGGCGAGCGTCCGCCAGCTCCAAGTAAGGACACTCAACTGAGTAGTGCCCCCTGAGATGCTTATAAACCTCAACTAGGTCCCCCCTTGCCCGTCTGTAGTATAAGCTAGGCAAGTTCAGGCGCTCCAATCTCGCAGGGTAGCTGAGATGCCGAAGTGCAGGCACCAGCTTGGTGGCCCTCCTTTGAACATTTTCAACCAACTGACAGTCCCTAGCATATCTCGGGGACCAGATGGGGTGACAGTACTCCAGATGGGGAAGCACTTCACTCCTGAAGATCGTCACGAGGGACGGACCGTCTAGATATCTGAACGACCTTCTTATAAGACCCAATAATTTATTTGCCTGATTTACCTTCTTCTCACAATGGCCCGAGAACTTCAGCTCATTGTCAACATACACACCTAGGTCCTTCTCACACACAGTCTCAACTAGTACATTTTCTTCATCCCGTTGGGACATATGGTACGCCTCCTTACCGTTGGTACGCCCCAGGTGCATCCTCTTACACTTCGTGACATTGAATCTCAGCAGCCATTCCTTCGACCATTCCTGGAGCCCACAGAGGTCCTTCTGCAGCTCTTCACAGTCCGCTTGGTTCTTAATTTCCCGAAATAACTTGGCGTCATCGGCAAACATTTGTATGGAGGAGTGTACAACGTCAGGCATATCATTTATGAAACAAACAAACAACAGCGGGCCCAATACACTACCCTGCGGTACCCCACTTGTTACAGGTACAGATGACGATTTCGTGCCATTAATCACCACACATTGCTTGCGGTCATGTAGAAAGTCTTCTATCCACGCTAGGACATTTCCCCGAATTCCGTACCCTTCCAGTTTGATTTTCAGCCTTTCGTGGGGTACACTGTCGAAAGCCTTGGCAAAATCTAGGTAAATATTGTCGATATTACCACCCCGTTCTAGAATATGGGTCCAAATATCCAATACCTTGAGCAATTGTGTCAAGCAAGAGCGCCCCGGCATAAAACCGTGTTGGCAATCTTTTACAAGGTTGTTTCGTAGTAGATGTTCCATCGCTGCATCTCTGATAATACTCTCAAGTACTTTACATATTATGCTGGTCAGGCTCACCGGTCTATAGTTGTTCGTGGAGTGCCTATCGCCCTTCTTGAAGATAGGACTCACATAAGCCACTTTCCATTCACTGGGGACCATTTGTTCATCCAGGCATTTACAAAACAGAATCTTCAGGGGCTCTGCAAGCTCGTTGCACAGCTCCCTTAGCACTCTAGGATGCACCATGTCAGGTCCAGGACTCTTATGGACCTTTAGCCTGGACAGTTTATTTCTAATACCCTCTTCTGTGAACACAATGTGGGTCAGTGCTGTGTCGAACCGTCTGTCCTCAAACGCAGGAAGGTTAGTTGCATCCTCTCTTGTGAACACTGAGGAAAAGAAGCTGTTCAATGCCTCAGCTTTATCCTGGTCAGAATCTGCGTAACTACCATCTTCAAGCCTCAGGTCTGATACTCCTACTCGCGTTTTCAATTTCGACTTTGCATAGCGGTAAAACGCCTTTGGGTTTGACTTGACCTCGCGTGCAACCAGCCTTTGGAACTCCTTTTCAGCCCTCCTACACTCTATCTTTGCTTGGTTTCTGGCTCTTGCATACATCCTCCTGTCTTGCTCATCGTTTGACCCAACCCACGTCTTGAATTTCTGGGTTTTCTTCTTAATTTTATCGACCGCCGCATGGTTCATGTGTAGGGATCCCCTCGTATTCCTAGAAGCACTGGGTTTGGTCTTGGGTATATATTTATCGATCAAATGGGTCATTCTACTAGTTATGATATTCAGCGTAGTGTCTGCGTTCTTGTACCTTAATAAGTCAGGCCAGTTGATACCCCTCATCTCTTCCCTACATTACCCCATGCCTATCTGAGAGCAATTTGCAGTATAGAACTTACCCGTTTTAAGTAAATGCTCAAAGGATTCTAACCATAATTTATTAGGATTATAACGGTAACAGAAAAATCAAACCAGGTTGCAAATTAATATAAAATTTATTTATACAAAACAGTACAGAGAAAGCAAGAAATCACAGTACACGGAATGTCTTATCAGAAGACAGCCTGAAAAACCTGGAGGAAAATCTTTGTGACATAGCTACTAAATTGTCTACTACGAGCCTAAACAAAAAGATGATAATTCATCCATTAGAAGTAAAATTCAGTATACAGTACATACATACCCTATGTATTAGAAACAAATTGCCCTAAAACATTTGTGATTCTAGAAAGAGCTAGCAATATTTTTCAATAAAATAATAATTATGAAAAAGATACAACTACTATCACAATAATAAGGCACGTGATTGTATGATTGTTACAATGCATTTCGAATAGAATATGGTCAGGGCAGGAACACAACCAGCTTCTAATACTTAATAATACAGATCTGGAATTTTCTGGGAGCAGCTACCCCTACCTTAAAATTTCAGGTAAAGTACAATCGAACATGTGCAAGCATTAAAATTCCTGAAACTGCGATTTTGCAACAGCAAGACTTGACGAACAGTGATCCAAGAAACCACAGGGGTACAGCATATGCAATGTTGACTTGGGATACCCAAAACTGACATGAAGAAATGCCAACCAACATCTAAGAAGCTTCTCATACGATACCACCCAAAGCATTCTGGGTATAATAGTGCCCTGCAAATACGAGGCTATTCACAGATAATACTGTGCTTGGGAACTGAAGCACTGACTGTTTTGCTTTGCATTATTGGGTTCCCCAAGGATTATGAGACTATGGTTATCAATATTGTGAGCATTGCATGAGAAGAAACTCATGCAAGGAGACTAGATCCACTTCTTGAAGTCTGACTCCATTACCTTATCTTTCACTCAAGAGAATCATGCAAACCTCTACATCCACATTCTGAAATTACAATCCAGTTCATATCCACAAATTTAAATTTACCTACATCAAAATTCTTCTATGTGCTATTAAGAACGAAGAAGATTTTTTGACCCCAGAATATGCATGAAGATACCACTGTCCATGTATTTACAAAATGACTAAAATAAAGTAATATGAATTGACTAATTCAGACTAATTAGTTGAAAAGCAAATAATTTAAGTTTAATCTCACCATATAATTACCTAAAAATCTTTTTTACATATCAGAAATTACTTGTGCTCACACTTCTGCTGGTCTTTCTACCTATTAATCTAGAATTTCTTGTAGTGGGTCCCCGTCTTACAGGTGGTAAAGAAGAAACACTAACAGGAGTAGGTGCCACTCCAGAAGCTACTGCAACTAGGGTAGAGGTTACATTGCTCGGAGTTAAACTCTGGAGACACTTGGCTGCCTCTTTGAGTTGCCGAGATAATATATCATTTTTTAGTCTTTCCGCATTTAGTTCACGCCGTAGCTGTGCACGGGACATAATTGTTGCTGGGCAGAGTGTGGGATGGTAAACCAACTGTGATGCTGTAGGCCGAACTGTTGGGTCAACTTCCACCATCTGTTTTAGTAAGAGTTGTAGTTCCATGGAATATCCAGGTAGTGGCTGTAACTCCCCATTACGAATTGCATGCCACTCATCTCCATTAAGAGGCAAAGGTTCGCCTCTTATTGCTTCGTAAATTGTGAGTCCAAGAGCAAAAACATCTGCCTTTGGTAACTGAGAGAAGTTTTCTTGCAGGATCTCCCGAGGGAGATACCTGCAGTCACCCTCTTCCACTTGAGGATTAACCATAGATGTAACATGACCAAGATCACCTGAAACAGACAGATCATACTTTGAATGTTTAAGATTACAAATCATCTGAAGAACACGTTATTCATTTCTCACTTTTCTAAATGGTGGAATAAGGGTAAGGAAACAAAATCATTAAAGAATGGAGGAACTCCATGGGTGTGGTGCAAGACAACTGTGAAGAACAACATGAAAGGGTGAACATAAAAAGCAGAGAACCACTCACACACATTCATAACCTCAACTAGTAAACATAATACACCACAATGTTACACAAAACTGTATATCACAGCACCTGCATATGAAACCAAGTTATCAAATTCAACACCATTGGTTACTGCACTACGAACAATCCCAACTCATTTTTACTACTGTTTAAGTCTTATGAAAACTTTCAGATTTTGCTACATCACCTTATTCAATCACTTTGCCTTCTGGTTTAATCAATCTCTTTCCTGCCATTATCGTTATATACTTACTGCACTACCATGTCCTCCAACTCACTCATTAACAGAATATCATCCAAACATAATAAATGAAATATCTCCCACTTCGTTTTATTTTACACAAATAGTCTGTTCTCGCTTTTATTCCAATTTTATCCATCCATGGAAGTTTAGCAAATCTATCTCACACACACACACACACACTTCCTTTCCATTTACGCTCATACATGTACCTTAATGTAAATGACACCGTAAAATGGTTTAAGGGAATGCAAGAATTATATTGTTCTTAACGTGGATGACGTTTAGTATAATATATCGGACATGGAAACAATATCCATAATAAATAAAGTGCAGGGGTAATACAAGTACTTATCAGGTTTGCACTGGTACTGAATACTATACTACAGATTATGGAGTATGTCAGAACAAGGACAGAGATACTAATATAAATATATATACTATATTTGTAGATGGCAAACTAAAGAGATGAAAATCAGTACTGGAAGAGAAGGGAGTCGAAACGAATGTTAAGTGCGAGTAGAGAACTTAAAGGAAGCGAGGCATCTCGTGTATGTATTGGCAAATGGACAATTTTATTTAAGCAGCCATCTAAATATTTGAAGTGAAATTTGACCAATAGCATGATGTGATTTAGAGCAACAAATAGGCAGGAAACTTATAGTTATACTGTTTGGAAATAAATGGAGGGGGAAGTTAACTTACCAATTTTATAAGTAACTTCTTCCTCTTCTTCTACATGTTCCTCTTCAAACCCATCATCAGCAGACTCTTCACCCTGCAAGTTTACTTTTTGTTCCCGCGAGACAAAAATGTTGGCAGGCTTAATGTCCATATGCACTAACTGAAGAGAATGTATATACCTGCAGGTGAAAAAAAAATAGTTAATGTTTTTCATCAGAAGCAAATATTATACAATAAAATAATGGTTTAAGATCAAACAAATGCTACATTGATACAGCAATAGTCACCAATAATATTACTGTATAACGTACAAGTATTATACTTACTTTAGACCTTTGGCCACATGTAGCAGTACTTGCTTTAGGACATGCTCACCGATTTTTCTACCCATTTTATTCTTTTCTATTAAGTCTGCCAGGGAGCCACCATTACAATATTCATTTTGGATTAACATGTGATCATTCTCCGCCCAAGCTGAGTAGTATCGAACAACATGGGGATGCTTTCCCAAGACAGCATGTGCATAAACTTCATTTAATGCTATTCTCCTGCAAGAAAAAAATTGAAAACGTTAATACTTCAGCAAGTATAGTAAATATGTATAACTAAATCAGCAAAACATTACACAAAGGCAACCTGACAAGGATGAAGGAAAATGTAACCCGTAAATAGGATTTTTGTGCAAGTCCTTTACAGTCTAGTCTAAAAGAATGCAAATCCAATACAGTATTAATAGAGAAGGGACATGGGTATCAACTAACTATAATTATAGTACAAATTAAATTAACCAAGAATGAAAGCAGTCGTGTACTGTATAAATGGATTAGTTGCAATATAGTTAAATTATGACACCACACTGAAATAATCGACCAAATTTTTATTTTACATACTGTATAGGGGATTACACATGCTTTCCAAAAGGTTTAACCAGATATTTTTTAAATAATTAATCTTAGGTAAAAGTTCACTACTTACTCATTTACTGATCCAGCAACAGGTTTAAGAGATTTCTTAATGGCATAAACACACCCATCTAACCGATGTCGACATTTGTAAACTCCTCCAAACTCTCCTTGCCCTATTTGTTCCATTTCAAGGAATTCATGTTTATATCTGGAAACATTGGCCTCGTGTATTGCTAACCTCTTGGTTGGTCGCCCAGCCTCATCTTCACACTCATCACAAGAGTCATTACAACAACAATCTTCTAGACTTAGATCCATGCTCTCAGTCGTTATGGTTTCACTGTTAAAAGAAAGAAATCATATGAATGTTTTGGAAACATATGGGACCCCCCATCGTAACTCCAACCACAAAACAATTGCATTATAGTTTGGCTGTTTCAGCTAAATATGGTATTTACTATCTAGAACAAAATATAAAACAAAGAAAACAAAACTTTGATGATTGTTACAGTTTAAGAATTTCTGGGATGCCACATTAACAATAGCTTGTATTTAAGTAATTTTCGAGTGCTTAGTGCAAATCCAACATTGGAGAAAAAATAATAACTTCCCAAACTGCAAGTAGCCCATGGTTTCAGTTTACTTGAATACGCCTGCTAACCCTATCCACTGAAACTTATGATTCAAAGACAATCCCAAAGAAAACTTATTAAATTATTGTAATATAATATAATACATTACAATATTGTACAGTATTATTAAAACTTTCAAATTAGGCCCATCAGTATTTTGTAATGAACCTTACAAGCACCAAACATACCCACTGAAATTTAGAATTTTTGCTAATAAAGTTCTTTAACCTTTAATTATGAAAAACTGGAGTTGATAGATTTATCGTCCAAAAAGAAATTTCGTAAAAAAATTATTTTGGCTTTTAAAATGAGTGCCTGATACAAAAACCACTAACGCATCGATGTTAGAAAAACTTTATACAATATATTTAATGTCCATTATCAAATAGTCTACAGCAGTATTGTGGTTCCTTTGTCTTGGCAGTACCAGCTGCAGTATCATTTATTTCAAAATGGGAAAAATCAATCAACCCAACCCCAATTAAGTTTGTTGTTTCCTTTTACAAACTTTAAAAGGGGGGAGGGGAGGAATGCGAAGTTTAAAGCATATGATGGGTTAAAACTGACAAGTTACTTTACATAGGATATATAATTATCTCCTTTCAACACCCGATTTACCATATTAAATTTTGTTATTGGCCTAGTGCTGGGTAGTTAGGGGAAAAAAGTTAGCATGAATTTATATTATATTATATAATATATCCTTAAGCGGTTTCTGTATTTATATAATTCATAATACTGTATAATTTTTGCCAACTGTAATAAACACTAACTGAGCAAGCATAAATTTGTGCATGCAAACATTTGGTAAAGCTCTAAAAAGGGTCGAGTGACTAACTGTCCTACCTAATATCGCGTAAGAGACTGCAATATTATTAACGGATTCAAGTTAATCCAACAGGTCTACGAAACTGTTTAACTTTAAACGAACCCAAACGAAATTAATATTCAAAACGGTTAGACAGTATAATGAAAACATCAAAGATGTACCCAGTCAAAATCTGTATTACGAAGCCATACTCATCTACCCAAGAAGCCATTAAAGACTCACAAGCCTATAAAGCCCAGGGTCAGTTTACGCGTGTTAAACCCCTACCGGTCAAAATCTGCCGCGCGTAGCAACAGCCACTGCCACCAGCCTCGCCCACATAACATTTAATTGACATTATGACTAAACCATAACATTGGCGTTAAATCAAACTGACGGAATCTTCATTAATATTTGGTCTCACTGGATATGGAAAAGGGTATTATAAGGTTAAAAGGGAGGTAGTAATAAACAAACAATACGTTGGGCGGTGTGGCAGCGCGGGGCTGGGTGGTGGTGGTGGTGAGGGAACTCGTCACCTTACCACACCACCGACCAAAATTTCGGGAGTCAATGATCACATTATAACCTGGACTGCAGATGAATAAAACTGTGAAAGTCAATATGGGGAGGAGAGAAATATTCTTTAATTACTGTATTTCATTTACTATATTTTTTTTACAATATTGTCACTCAAAATTGAATACCTATTTCTTATATTGCACGTGAAAAGCTATAACCTTAACACAAAAATAAAATGCTTACCCAGTTGAAGAGGCGAGTTCCCTTCTTGATCTTGTTCGCTTCCTTGAGGATAACAACATCCCTGTTGGTGTAAACGGATTGATATTTGCAACTTCTTTGGTTACACATTTTCCTTGATCTTTCGGTTGTGCTGAAGAAGTAGGTGGTGTGACCGGTGTCGTGGTCACCTGGGTGGACGCAGGCACCACAGACCTCTGTCGTAGAGTAGAGAATAGTCTTGATCGCGAGGTGGGTTTGTTTGCAGATTCTGTCGTGCTTTTCTGGAGGAGTGTTTTAGGCGTCGCTGGAGAATCAAAAAGACGTAGAGCTCTGATTTTCTTATATGGCGGAGAATCTATAGCAACTTTTGGCGAAGTATTAGATTCTTGTCTCATAACGGGTCTTGAGCCTTTCCTGGGGCTGAAGAGACGGGCTGGGGATGGACTGGGCGGTGCCATGGTAGTCAAATCGTCCCCAGAGAGATCGCCGCCATCGTCAACATCACAGCCAGAACTCAGCGTGCGAAACGATGTGTTCACTTCTTCGTCATCACAGCTGTCAAAGTCTAACTTCATCGCCACGTCCATGTTTACCACTTCACACTAAAATTGCCCCAAGATGAAACATGCCACAAAAGCACCATATAGTCAAACGCCAACGAAGTCTGTCACGAAACTGAGTAGTGGTTCTGCCTCCACGGCTTCATCATCTCAACTTAAAATGGAAGCGCCTAACGCGCAGCATTATGGGAGTCGCGCCTCCACCAATCACAAGCGACGAGTAGTACTATGGCCAATCAGCGCGTAGCGTGCTGTCGTGACGTCATATGCGCACGCCTCGAGACTCCCGACAGTCCCGCCAAATCCCAGCTGATCCCGATCACGTGATTATGTCTCATGTTCCCAGAGTTTAATTTTATTAATTTATTTCACCTTCCTATATAAAAGACGTTAATATATAATATAATAATAAAGTTTGTTCATTAGTTACAGATTAATTCATGTAGTTTTTGCAAGATTAAAACAAGGAAAGAATTTAAAATCATTCAAAGAGACACATGGCAAAGTATTTGTTTTGAACCATACCTTCCCACCAGCTTGTGTACAGCGTAATTCATTTCAACGATCTCACGATAGTACAGTATCACTACTCATTTACAACCATACGAGTATGTGCAGAACACAGGAAGACTTGTGAATGATTAGGTTGAAACACGTTGTGTCACAGATCTGAATAAAAATTCGTTATTTAACTTATCTTACACAATTATCCGTTACAACTAACCATCACGGGATACTAAATTTACGTGATCAGCAGAGATGCAGCATCAAACATGCCCGCACATTTGCATAGCGCCGCCCACTGCCACTGGAAGTAGTTTCATAGTTTTATTTCAAGATCTTAACATATTGCACAAAATATATGCTAGCTAACCGTGGAATTGGGGAAAATGTATGTGAATAATAATTCATATTTGGGATACGTATTATGGATACAGAAATCATTTTGTTATTATGAAAATGAGTATTCGGTAACTTTTCATTCACGACAGGAAAAGTTTTTGTACCTGTAGAAAGGTTCATTTCACATGGTTTGCGTAGTGTCAATACTATCAATATTTCCGTTGGTATAGTCAAATGGAAATGTTACCTTAGGCATACATACTTTGCCCTCTTATACCGTACAATATTTGTATATGTTGCTTCAAGATTGTGTAGGCGTTTTGTTAACGCTAATAAAGCTGGCAAACTTATACTCTCGCGAGAAAGAGTTGAGAAAGCGTACACGACAAATACGCTCCGCTAATAATTCTGGACACATCCGTTAGGGAGATCTGACCTGTTGCATCATGTTATATTGCTACATACGACCACAGCTCACACTCCAACACCTACTAAGTTATTCTCCTTCTCTTAATTTCAGTAATTTCGAAATTGATAAAAGAGGACTGTATAAGATAAGAATTATTTAATTTTAACAAATTTGTACAATAAGTGTAGTTGGAATTAAAGGACACGGGTAGGTGGAACTACCCAGCGTACCTACCTGTTGAGGAGCTGTGACGTCATGGGAGTGGCATGCACCCGTTGAACCCAGTCCGTCACATAGCCGGCGTCCTACACCGCACTGAGTCACGGAAAGTGATGTTTGCATTGCCCAGATGCCCTAAAGAATTTTCCTAACTAGACGCCCGTGTATACATCCGCCTAACTACCAGAGCGTGATGTATCCCCGAAAACTCTTCCTTTATTAAATACCATGGACGATGTCATCAGTCCAAAAGGCATTGTTTAACTACCACACCCTTGCACCAGGTACTCGAGTTCAATAAAAAAAAATAAGACAACAGACATGATGGACCACCAGAAAATTGGGCACCCCGGCTTATTTCACCTAAGGCTTAAACACCCTGCGCTAATATAACCTAGCCTACTCCCCCAGGCAGCGATAGGATGTTTAATCAGCAGGTGAAATAAACTGGGAGGGCTAATCTAAAGGTGATCCACAGTGTTGAACGCGAGGGCGAATTTATATTCATAATAGCCAGCGAACTGTTTGCTATATAATGACAAAACACGAATGAAGGAATTGCAGCAGGCCTATTGGCCCATATTAGGCAGTCTTGTTTAAGGCACTCTTAAAAAATGGCACCGGAATGACACAGGAATTAAAGGCGCAACTGTTAAACTTGGAAAAATATTATTTTGTACCCTTTGCTATATCACCTTTATTTAATTCCGATTTCCATTTATACAATTGAGTCATATTTTCTCTCGCTCTACGTCTCTTAAAGGAATGTAAATTAAATTCTCTTAACTTGTTTCTACACTCAAGGTTTCTGGGTTTAGCTTTGTGATCCTACACTGATGGCAATGTTGACAATAATAATAATAATAATAACAGTAAAATAATAATAATAATAATAATAATAATAATAATAATAATAGTTGAGCCTCAGTGTTGCTCGGCGTTCGTCAGGGTGTCTGCCGCTGTCTCATGCTACATGTCCTTGACTTTATTTCCGTGACTCATCCTACACACCCATGACTACATCTACCTACCTATGATTTCTTCCACCTGTCTATGATTCACCCTAGCCGTCTATGACTCACCCTACTTACACGATTAATCCTACCTGTTCATAATTTACTCTACCTGCTAATAATAATACTACTTACACTGACCCTCCCCCTGCGCGACTCATCCTAGCTATCTATGACTCACACCTCAGCCGAGTCAATGTGCCCCAAGTTGACAGCTGCTCTGCGTCTTCTAGTAATGGGTCTACACAAGAAAAGGTTCGTAGACTAAGTTTAAATTATTTCGAACTAATTCACTTAAATGTATGGCAAATACACTCGCGGCTAAAATAAAGTCGAAGGAACTGTAGACGGAGACTCGACCTATATCGTAAGACGTCGAAATTGTTCTGATTTCTGAGGGTTCGTAAGTCAAGTCTTACATTCTACATAGTGTATGGATATGAACACAGCATGTAGGCGAATAAGCAACAATATGAATTCAGAGGAAAGAATTCAGAGGAGAATGACAAGACTAATCCCGGGCATTAGGAACCTTGAGTATAGAGACAGGTTAAAGCATCTTAAATTGCACTCCCTCGAGAGACGTAGAGCGAGGGGCGACCTGATAGAGGTGTATAAATGGAAGTCAGGGCTAAACAAAGGGGACATTGCAAAGGTACTCAAACTATCCAACCAGGAGCGAACTCGTAATAATGGTTTTAAGTTAGACAAATTTAGATTTAGGCGCGAAATAGGTAAACACTGGTTTGGAAACAGAGTAGTGGATGAATGGAACAAGTTACCAAATATCATCATTAACTCGAATACGCTGAATAGCTTCAAACATAGGTTGGTTGCTTATATGAGCAATAGGGGTTGGGTGTAAACGGGACTGCCCAGTATGGGCCAATAGGCCAGCTGCAGTTTCCTCCATTCTTATGTTCTTACTACTACTAATGATAATATACATTTCAATTGTCAGTCTTTTTCTCGCAAGGCTAAAAATTATATCTCAATACAAGACAAAGTATGAATTACCTACTACTCCCCGTCAACTATTCCTCCTAAATGCTGTAACCGATGTATTCAACTCTAATGTGCCTCTTCCATCTGGTTGACCCACTAGACCCCATCACCCCATCTTCATAAGACCCACTAGACCCCCATAATCCACTCTACACCGTACATGCGTGAACTCTCTGCTTCTTAGTATTTGGACCCTCCTCGTCTCCTCTTTCTTACCGCCCACTTTTGAATTAAACACAGCTTATTCTTTCGTTCTCCGTTCTCTAAATATGTCTTTACAACCTTAGAAAACCCTGATTGGCATCATATGAAGATTAGCACCCCCCAGCTTATTTCACCCGATGGTAAATACCCTGGGAGTTAGGTTAGCTTAATTTAAGTTAGGTTAGGGTGTTTAATCATCATGTGAAATTAGCAGGAGTGTTAAATCTTAATATGATCCAGCAAATAATGTTTCGTTATATATTCTGAGTGATGCAAAAAATAAAAAATAAATAAAAAACTTAAGTTTTATTATAAAACTCGAAGATAATATATTCTTTCCTAATAAGGTCCGCAGAAGAAACAAAACAGGAACTGATGATTTATGGTGAAATAATTTTTACAATTATAAAAAAAAAGAGAATTAATGTTAAAACAGGAACTTGGTAAAAATATAAACAAAACGGATATGACAACAATAAGTGGTGTATAAAATATCGGTGGGAGACAAACAAGTTGAACGTTCCAAGAAGTGATTCGGTTTATACTGGCCGCTGACATATGGCTGTTCAAGGTCGCTTTCACAATGGCTCACTATCCCTTTTGTGGCACATTGCTGGCAACCGTGCGTGTGTAGGCATACATGTATGTGTATGTGCTCAGGTGTGTGGACATATGTGTACGTGTAGGTGTAATTATGGGTTGATTTGTGTGTACTGTATATGTTTAAATAAGGTGTACTGTAACTGTGTGAATGTGTCTGTGTCTGTGCCAACGGTTAGACATCTGGGCTCCCGCACGTCAAGGTCAGCTGGCAACAGTCCCCGTCTGGTCTTCCGGATTCACGTGACTTGTTTTTTACATAACCATATCTAACTTCCTGTCGGACGCTCGAATTAAAAAAATATCGTGTGGGGGTATTTTCGTGTTCACGCCGAATTAACATAAACGAAAGGTAAATATATATTAGGATAACTTTGCGGGAACCTACCACTGAGTTTTAATTAAGGCTACATAACTCCTAGGTGATATAGCAGTTAGAATGAAGGTTAACTGTAACACTAACCACGGGCGGTTAATTTCCGCTGGGTTTATGATGCCTCCGGATGCTGTGTCCTTTTCTCACACCACTGAATGTATGAAACAGTCACGTTATATCCATAAACTATGTATGTGATAAAAATAAATAAACAGGGTACAGTAGAGCGCCCGCACACCATGAGTCAGTCACAACAGGATGAGTCACAACAACGGGTTTACTCGGTTTAGCTCCAAGATAGTCACATGATAGAGGCCGGTCCTGTGTCTTCCGAATAACAGCTTTTGTACACCTCCAAATGAACCTCTGTTGGGTTGTAAATGACGAAAGGATTTAAGAAATGTCTGACCTGTTCGCTATAATTCCCTTCATTTTTATGTATCTTATGTGAACACAAACGTTGCTCTGTGAATTTCAAAAGAGCAAAAAAAAAAACTAACTGAGGATTCAACGAAGTAGACAGCAATAGCCAGGACCCGCCATTGAGTCAAGTGGCGCCATAGTGAGTCTACTTGAAGTGGTGAATGAAAAGGAAGTATTTCGTTGGACGTTAAGCTTACATCTTTTTCGCCGTCCTCTACCTTATTGTATTGAAGATTGTGTACAATCTTTTTCTTGTTAACTGCCTTAAAATATTTGCTTATTAAGAATAATAGGTATAGTAGATATATAAGATCTTGTTTAAAACGTTGAAGACAAGCATAACGAAAACCAGTAGGGCCATGCGAGGCAGCTCCTTTACACCTAACCATTACCACTTATATGTTTGTCCAACCTTGATGATGGTGTTTGGTAACTTGTTCTACGCACCCACAACTTATTTCAATGCTTATCTAATTCGACTCTAAAACTAAATTTCTCAATTTACATGTATTGACGCGTGTTGCGTCCGGCATTGGCAAATCGTGAAAACTTTACACCATCCAACAAAATTTAAAGTCTTAGCACTGTTTAAATCCTAACCTGACAGTGACCAAACATAACCTGACCGTTACTTAAACGACCCCGAACCCCGTTACAGGTCACAAACTATATTCCCAGGTGTACTGTACCTACCATTGTTGGTTTGGGAGTTGCCCCCACCACCAACTTCATCAATCCTCTCTTATGAATCGATACATAAATCAATTAACTTGTACATCTAAAAATAAATATATAATACAGTTTATATTTAAGATTAAAAACCAAACACCTGTATTATTTAAATACTTCCCTGCAGCTGCTGAATGACACAAAGCCGATAATTACACAGTTTTAAATCCTTATGTCAGGTAGTGTAAATTAGTTTGTGCCACACCTACTGCTTACCCAAAGGTGACCTGACCTGGCCTCCCCTCGCGGCTCCAGCTGCTCTTTCAACACCCTTTTCAGTTAACCTTTCACACCTTCATCCAAGTACCTCGTCCTTATGTTAATTCAAATTACCACCAGACACCACCACATACAGAATCCTGATCGATGTCATCCATATAATCGTCGAGATAAACGGTAAAACTTGGTGAGATGTCCTTGTGTGACCTGACGTGACCCTCCGGGGTTAGAGTTTGGTCCAGGTCACCAGATAATAATTCCCTTGGGTAATATAATTAAATTTGCACCAGACCTTGAAAGAGTAAATGTTGTTTTAGACGTTTAGTATTTCTCATACTGCTTCACTAATGAATAGGGTGTGTACACATACATAAGATAAGTTTGTGTATTGTGACTGACGATATGGGTCATTTAACGTTATTTCTGGAGTCTCTAGTCTTAACTAGATAAGAACATAAGAAAATAAGGAGTGTGCAATAGGCCGGTTGGCCTGTGCATGGCAGCTCCTGTCGAGAGTTACTACCACTCTCTATCATCCATGAATCTATCTAGCCTCCTTTGAAACTTTCCAGAGTTCCAGCACTTACTACAAAGTTGCTAAGCTTGTTCCACTCGTCCACCACCCTATTTGTGAACCAGTTTCTTCCTATCTCCCTCTTAAACCTAAACTTATCCAACTTGAATCCGTTGCTCCGAGTCCTATCCTGCTCGGATATTATAAGAACTTTATCTATATCCCCTTTATTGATTCCTTTCACCCACTTAAATACTTCTATCATATCTCCCCGCACTCTTCGTCTTTCTAGGGAATGCAAGTTAAGTTTCTTTAACCTATTCTGATATGGAAGGTTTCTAAATCCCGGAATCATTTTCGTCATTCTTCGCTGCACCGACTCTGGTGAATTGATATCCATTATTAATTTGACCGTATCCAATTTAATTAACAAAATATAAATAATATACACATGAAGAGTAATGATTGAATTTAAGTGGGTGAAAGGAATCAATAAAGGAGATATACAGTAGATAAAGTTCTTATAATATCCAAGCAGGATAGGACTTGTAGCAACGGATTTAAGTTGGATAAGTTTAGGTTTAGGAGGGAGATAGGAAGAAACTGGTTCACAAATAGGGTGGTGGACGAGTGGAACAAGCTAAGCAACTTTGTAGTAAGTGCTGGAACGCTGGAAAGTTTTAAAAGGAGGCTGGATAAATTCATGGATGATAGAGTGGTAGTAACTCTCGACAGGAGCTGCCATGCACAGGCCAACCGGCCTTATTTTCTTATGTTCTTATGTACAGTACTAAAGCTTAAGCTCACCTTATATTATACAGTATATAAACGCACCTTATATTGTACAGTACATAAGCGCATTGTCAACAAATTTCAACTACAGTACCACCAACATAAATTCCGAGTCACGCAACGGTGTCACCTTCGCTTACAGGAGCTGCCATGCACAGTCCAACCGGCCTATTGCAGACTTCTTATTTTCTTAGGTTCTGATGTACAGCTCCTCCGTGTCACGTTACAGGTGATGTGTGGACGGGTCAGGTGATGCTACCGAAGTGGCAATGCCCTCCTCACTGCCCTTCCATGTCCCCTTTCCCTCCCTCCCTCCTTTCCTCCCTTCTCAACCCTCCTATCTCACCCCTCCCTTACCTCACCCCTCCCTTGCCTCAACTCTCCCTTACCATACCTTCCCTTCGTTTTTCAGTGTTTTTAAAAGCCGTTTGTTGTAAAGATTACGATTTACTGTATTTTCCACGTGTTATTTTAAAATATAATTTGCTAACCTAACACTTTATCTTTTATAATACCATGGAAACATTACATCAACAACAACAGTTTAGGCAGGAAAAAGCAACTGTTGTCAAAGTCGACATTCCATCCACCACAGGCATTTAAACCTCCCCTATGACTCTGCCGTCTTCGTTCTCAGTAAACACCATTTTTGCCGATCCATTTAAACAGAATCAATTAATTTCGCAGAAGGTCACGGGGCGGTAATGGGAGGTAGTTCTGGTCCATGTCCTTCGTCCAGGTACAAATTACCTGCCAAAGTACGAATTGTCATTTATTCTCGTCAATTTGGAAACGTTATGGGAGCGAGGACCAACTTTTTCAAAATTATAAGTGTGCGAGTCAAATTTCCCTCAAAAGTATCGATTGATTTTGATTTTTTAATTTACAAACAATATTATGCAACAGGTACAGTTATACAACGCGCAAGATTTAAAATTCATAAATGCATTTAAAATTGGACATCAACTCAAAATATTTCACGGTATTAAGTAAAAACAAAATAGAAATTAACCGCCAAAACAGAAATTGCCTCAAGGTTAAAATTGGCCACCAAGGTTGTCACAAACTGCCACCCAAAATACAAATTGGCGACCAAAAGACCGCCCAATGATGGTAGTCACCCTCAACGGTCGCCGACCCTACGTTGCCACCCTATTAATTTCATCTCCTTATTGTCTCATAGTAAAAGAGAAAGTTGGTAGAATGTGGACTGACGGAGATAAATGATGTGTGAGAATGTGTAAAGGTGAGAGTGACGTTGGGGCGGGAGAGTGGAATGTGAGGTGGAATGCAGGGTTGAATGTGGAGTAAAATGTGACGCAGAATGTTGAATAGAATGTGACGCAGAATGTTAGGTAGAATGTTGAGTTTCCACGGTTGAGACAAACTCCTTTCTCTCCGTTTACGTTTCTTTTCTTTTCCTCTCTTCTTTTTGTTGTTTTGCCTCTCTTCCTTTCTCTTTCATTCGTTCTTTCCCCTCTTACATTCGTTTCCCCTTTCCTCCCACCTTTCTTGTCTATCCCCCCATCTCCCCTTTCCTTTTGTTTTCTTCTCCATTTCTCCCTTAAACAATAGGACTAATTTTAAACAAATAGCCAATTGTTTAGCTGTGTCGTGTTGGGGTAATGGCGGTGGTTGCGTCATCATCATTGACTGTTTACAGGGGCAGGGTCAGGTAGTTTGTGGCCAGGTAGTTTGGTGGAACAAGAACTTAATGACAACACAGCAACACTAATAATAAAACAACAACAATACTACTACATCAACCACAACTACTACAACAACCACCACTACTACACTACAACTACTACTACTACTACTACTACTACTACTACTACAACAACTACCACTAATTGTACCACTACTATTAAAAATATTACCATTAAACCTATTCACAGACAGAAACCATTTAAAAGAATGATATTTTAAACCGTTGTTGGTTATTTATGATGTAGGGAAAAATCTATGTGGTTAGGAAAATTCAAATATAACAAATCAGCCTTTTAAAAGAATATGAATAATCACGAGGGAAATGGTTTACCTTGGTCAATATTACGCGTGAATACCCTCGAATGGAGCCAAAAGACAACACTTTACACAGGGAGGGAGGAGCAGAGGGTAATCGGTATGGCAGCCAACAACAATACACCACAACAAAGCAGTTTTTATCCCAGGATGAACAAGAGATATACATAAACGTAGACTGAAAATTACTATTAAGAATGACCATAAACTGATGTCCTTAATTCACGCCCAGGCTCTACGCTAAATAGAGAATAGGGCTGACACAATGGCGACAAACACAGCGCTGAATTAGGGACCAGTCTAATGTAAATAATATGAACTGGGAATTAATATGTAGAATTGTGAGTCAATCTGTATGGTGAAGATTCACTTTGAGGATATAAGCTTATAAATATACAGTACTTCTTTCTACCTCTTGTCTCAGCGCCTCCCTGTCACTTTCCACACCAGTATTAAGAACATAAGAATGGAGGAAACTGCAGCGGGCCTTTTGGCCCATACTGGGCAGTCCCATTTACACCCAACCCCTATTGCTCATATAAGCATCCAACCTATGTTTGAAGCTATCCAGCTATCCAGCGTATTCGCCCCTTTCATACCTTCCCCCCCTTCTTAGAGGCTTCTGTAACCCTGATACATCCAAAATTACAATGAAAAGGAAAGAAATGTAATAAAAAGATAAATAATTATTGAAACTAGGTATAAAATACGCTAGTACTACAATTTGAATCGTCACTAGGCAAAATTAGGAAAAAAAACTGGTATTGTTTTCTGAAGAGTCAATAAAACATTCGTACACGAAAATATAAATATCAAAATATTATAAAATTAACAAAGTAGCACTGTAGATTCGAGCCCATAGTTCTATTCTTATGATATTACTCTGATTTCTTACATTTAAAAACATTCGTAAACATGAATGACATATAAAGGAAAGATAAAGAGTAAAATAAAACAAATTCCACATAGCTGAATAACTAACGTAGTCGTCGAGTTGTACACGGGTAAAATTCTTGTCTATAATATGAAAAAAAAATCGCTCCGTTAGCCAGGCGGCGGCTGGTGGATGCCCCGACCTGGACCAACAATATGCTAATCTGAATAATGTAAATTGTGTGTATGGTGGCGGCTTTATCAGGCAACGAGGCGTGGGACACCTACCATGACAGCAGGTAGGGTGTGTTACCACGACGCCCAACCCCGTGTTGTGTCCCTACCTCACAACACAAGAACAATAAACCATAGGAAGCTTGGGACACGAACAAAGCTGCCCGTCACTCGTCAACTCTTATGTTGTGATGAAGCTTTCTACTACATCAACCTTCAATAATAAAGACCATAAACAATAGGTACAACACTATAATTGTATATCGAGTATGGCCAACAGCCTTTAACTCCATTATAACCCAAACTTTCTAAACAAAAACTGTATCTAATTGGATCCAAACAGAATGGAACCTGTACTGCCAGTGATCCTCTTTGTTGTGACTTTAACCTATTTACACAAAACTCTTAGATCGTAGTTGATTCTAATGGCCAAAAACTATAAAGACAAAAAATTAAGTACACGAGAACTTCAAAATACAAGGATCTTTAAAATACGAGAATCTACAAATGCAAGAACCTCGGGGCACTAAACAACACTCCACAAAAAGAAAAATCACATTTCATAAGAACATAAAAATAACAATAATAACAGTAACTTAAAAAAAGTATGAAGCTCTTTTATTATGGACTTTTGTTAAAACCTTCATAAAACCGGAACCCCAGAACACAACAGATTTTGAACACAGGCTTTTAAACTTAGAAATTCGAAAACACAGAAACCTTCACAACACACAGGTTAAAAAACAAACAAAAATCTTCAAAGTAAAACCTAATAACATAATCCTATTCAGTATTAAGTGTAATACCTATGTAGAGAGTTTGATCAGGTGCAGGGCCACGAAACAGCCGACTCCGTACCCTAGGGGAAGGTAGGGGTGGTGACGTCAGGTGGTGGGTATGGCCACACCTGTCTAATAATTACCTGTGGACTGTGGTACACAGTAGCGGCAGAGGCACGCTACCAGCCGTCATTATGACCAGTCTGTCTTATCACTGCAACCACAATTTATATTCAGAAAGTTTAATCCGGGATATCTATCAAAAGTAGTACACATTTAGGTACATACATATACAGTCAGGAAGTTCAAACAGGAATATCAGTACAAGTTGAGATAGAGATACCATACTGTATACAGGTATAAAAGACCATTAACCTGCGTTGGATAAATATGTACCTAAAGTCAAGGAGCCTCTGTGTGTCTAAACCTATTAAGTCTAGTCATTCATATAGTATCTAAATACAAATATTGCATTTCAGAATTCATCCATTATGACAGATAGTGTAAGCGTCATTGAATTCGGTGCCGTCATAATAATTAATATGAAATTACATCACCTTCCATTGTGGAAGGATATGGCAGTAGCCGAAGGTAGTCCCTTCTTTACACCTTTTTGGCGAATATATAAACGGCATTTATCAAGTTACAAACATAAACAGAGACGCTCACACAGAATGCACAAAGGTGGACTGCCTCTAATATGTTACTGTAATTGGGGTTTAGATACAGTCATTATCCTAAGCTGTTGATGATTTCTAATCCTGAATGATCAATTATTGTACTTATTACCTTAATTATAACATAAATCTTAGTGCCTCTAAATCCCATTAAGTACACGAGACTGTGTAGGCCTAAGCCATGAATTTAAGCCCCTAATCAGATTCTTCAACATGTATGTAAACTAACTTACCGGTAAAACTCCGTGACGACGATTAAAGCCAGAGGGTCAACCCTCCCGCCGCCACGCTCCATATAACCCATAACCAACTTCTGGACCCAAACATACCTGCCTTTCTCTGAAAAAAAAAGTACCACACAAGATTAATTCTTCTTCCTGGACACGGGTTTCACTTGTCATATTTCCCCGTCAGGCGTCGCACAGTCCCCTGACAGCGTGGCAAAAAAGGTGACGTTGGGAGCGAGGAGAGAATGAATGGTTGTGGTTGTGTCGTGATTGTGGACAAGAACCCTAGCACCACTCTGAGTCCCTGGCCGTGGCTAACCTGCACTTGTCAACATTGTTATCAGTGATCCTATCTTCAGCTGCCCCAATCCAACATCCTCATTCATATGTCCTTTATTCAAATTATCTCCATGTTTATTGCTAAATGAAATTTGTCTTTGATACTGTAGCTGTTTCATAAAAAAACAACTTACTAATACTGTATATCTTTAGCATAAAAATATCTTGCTTTTTCTCTCCTTCGCTCCCACATGCAGTGATTGGATTATAAAAAATAGAAACCCTAAGAAAAAGTGAAATTGACCAAGAGAAATATACAAGAAAAGTATAGATTACAGGTAACACGACAAGGATGAATCAACAAGTAGAAATTCACCATACATACCCTACCGGAGACTATAAACAGGAAACACTGAGAGTAGTGGCATAAGATAGTGAGCATAAAACTCTGTCAAAAAATATTGGGTTAAAGTGAAGTGATACACGTACTGTGATATATATATAGGAATATAAATGAGTCAGTAAAGGTAGTAATAACAAATTATGGAGTCAGGATAAGAGAAAGCACGAGTTCATCTGAAGACATTATCTCCCTCTCCGACTGTGTTAATATATTCAGGCGAGCAATGTTAAAAAAAAGACAGTAATGAATATGGAATTACCACGAATAAGTCATCTTTTTCTTTTTATTCCTTCTTTAATAAATCGTTTGTTGTGAGATCGATTGCTAGGGTCTTCTTTGGCCAGGAATAATAGTAGTAATTAGAATTAACGGTCATAAAAAAGACAATTACATAAATAAAACCTTAAACACCTGAAACATCTTAATGGAGTAAAATGAATAATTTATAATAGTACCAGAAGTCGACAGTAGGAGCGCCGCCAGCTACGGGAAACAGGGAGAGTAGAAGCAGTGTACTGTAGGCCTACTGAGTACCTCCAACCCGCTTAATGGTGGTATCAGTTGTTGTAGATGGGGCAGTCTTACCCCTTTATGGACGTAAGTGATGGTGGGTCAACAATTACTACCTGAGGGCAAGGGTTGAGAGACAAGCATTCATTTCTTTTCATCTTTAAACCAAGACTCGAAATACCGTTTGCCTGTAGACAACGGGCGTGAACGATAACTAGCGAAGTTAGTCGCGATGTCTCATGTTAGTCTAAAATAGCAATATTCTCTATAACTATCGTTACAATCACAAAAATATATGTTTATCAAAGTCTTATTTAGTTTTTTTCTTTTCGCATCATGGTATTGTTGTATTTTTATGCTTTATCCCGGAGAAATACGAATTTTGTTGAAAAGTTTGAAAGATGGTGAATTGGCTGGGCTAGTGCCTTGGGGCAAACCCACTGCCTACTACAATAATAAGGCGAGGTCCAGGCAAATAAGGTTACCCTGTCACAGCCATCCACAAACTCCAAATGCATTATTTTTTGGTTCTCATGTAATTATTATTGTCTTACACGTTTCATGTAGCAATAGGTATCACTGTCATTTCTGATATACAATTGAGCAATTATTGTAATTAAGTATGAAGAGTTTTTAGTTGAAGTTTCAGTGATTCGTAATAATGATTTTTATAATACACTATACAGAATACGTTAACTGGGACAAAATCACCCGAAATTTAATAATCAATCATTTTTTCCTGTAGCAAAACACCAATGAACTAAAATTATACATAGTGCAATGATTTTATAAATTGTCGAATACATGTAGGTAGCGGTGTAGGGGGAGAACAGTTATAATTATTTTTTGCTAAATTTTGTCTGCCATCGAATTTCCAAAACGATTCTGATCAAATGACTTTATGATAAAAATCGTGTTAATACGCTGTCGGAGCTATTCTGATTTTTTTTTCAGTATATTTCCATAAATATTTGTAACCTTCTGAGCACTACACGTAAGAAATAAATAACACTGCAATCTTCTCACAGATTCGACCTAATCATGTCTACTTTACATACACAGAAATTCGCACATAAACATATTATATCAGGTATACAGAGATAATTATATTATTTACTTATGAACTCATTAAAAATTACTAGTATTAACTACAGCACCCTAGCGACATCATATATAAAATTACCTGAAGTATATTAGTGTAGAAGTTACTTGTGAAATAGACATGTGCCCTCGAGGATGTTTTATGAGGTTACAGTGGACAAGACGCCCGACTACTGCTGGAGGCGGTGAAACACGGAACCACTAATGCATTCACCACCCGCCTTATTTCCTCGGCAGGTGCGTGGTGTGGATATCGATAGTGTGGGTATGGATATGGACAATGGGATCAGTGAGGGTAATACGAGAAAGTGGATGATGTAGGTATGGGTGTGGATAGTGTAAGCAGTATGGAGAGTGATGGGTACAGGCAGGGTTAATATGGGTGTGGGCAGAGGTGGTGTGGATAATGTGTATGCGGTTAGTGTGGGTAATATTGTGTGCATATTGGCATTGTGGGATTGGAGGACTGGCGGCCACACCCACAAGTGCAGGTATCACAGACAGGCTCAGGCCAGTCTTCACACCTCGAGAAGCCGCACCAGTGTCATAGGCCTAGTACTACCTCACGCTGGGCCTGGGTTTTTTTTTACACTACTCAGACTTAGTTCGGTTTACACAATTAGCCTGAATTACTAAAATATAATATTGTAATAAAATAATATTCATCAACCACTGAAATTCAGAAGTCTAGAAATTAAGTCATCACGCGTCTATCAGATAATAGTGGTTTGACGAACATAATATAAAATAAATAGACGAATAAGACAGTTGTTGTTTTAAGGTTATAACCGTGCTTCAACATCTAAGGTCTTCAATATCTAGGTCAGCAATTACACTACTCCATCAACAGTTAAATATTATGAGCGAGTACTCTAGACAGTCCAGTTAGCGGCTGAAGGCATTTGTACAGACTGACGCCATACAGTGGGTGTCTCTGGTTACCTCACAGCCCATTATTCTTTTCTTGCTTTAAAATAAGACAAAAAATTATTCACCAATTTTCAAAATGGTGCTTAATGTCCCAGGATACATTATGCAATTCATTAAAATTTTGTTGAATCATTGAAATTTCATATTAACATGATCATTTTAAACGATTTTAAATAATTGAATAAATGAAAATTATATGTGTACCGTGGATATGTCCAAGAAAATATGATAGTAACGCGAATAAAACATATCGCCAAGGAAGTACAAGTGATAAAAGATGCGAGCCTTTACTCTCATTCCCAGCACTGCCAACGCCACACAGCCTCATAGTAACAGCAGATTTAGGCATACACAGCCCTCCTTATGTCGAACTTTCAATTTTACTCAGAATGTACATAGTTCATTATCAAAATAACACATCTCTCTGGAAATTTCAATGTGGAATTTATAAAGCAGCACATTAAGCCACAATGAATACGAAGATATATTTAAATGAACGCTGGGAAGCTGATCAAAGTTTCCCGCCTTCAAGGGTGAGCGTCACCGTCTTCTCTGACCTTGAGTGGAAACTGTTGATGCTGGCCTCTACTGTACCTTCCTGATTCACTCCCCTTAACGCGTCCTCTCCATCGCTGTGTTATTATTGTTGTTGCTGTTTTTAAGTTCCATTCTAAGAACGTCTTTCGTATAGAGTAAATTAGCAACACTTTATATTGCCACCTTTTATTTTTAACATCATGTCATGATAGTTCCCCCTGAGGTGATAAAACGGCAGGGGATAATTATAACTCCACCAAAGATTAATAATGAACTACTTATCTTACTAGCAATTTTAAGTAAACCAGTCCATTTTATTGGCTATAATAAGCAAATTCATGCATTCGTTAGGTGTTTTAAACATCCATGTTTGGTTAGTACGTTTTGATATACTGTAAAGTCTTATTGATGTCTTATCAAAAACCTTGCGGTGTATCAGCAAGTTTATGCAAACCCGGTGAGTATTATTATTAATTCTCACTGGTAAGTCTTTTACAAACAAGTGCGTATTACTGGTAAACCTTACATAAACCAATGTATCTTACTTGTGAGTTTACGCGGACATTATGTTGACACTACCCCGGCAGCAGGTCGCTCACTTTTCCCGCCTTTTCCACCTCCGACCCACGCCAAGAGATGCCTGCTAGGGAATATTTCTACGCCTACCTCGTTTTTTTTCCCAACTGATTTTTTCTGCATGGCCGTGTGGCGTCTACGGAGGTTAAGGCTTGAAATGAGAGCTGGGGTTATAGGTCAAGGGGTCGATTATGACCAGGATAAAGGGTAGTTCCGTTGTGCCAGTAAAATGAGTATGCTTAGTTTTTGATTATGAATATTTACTGCCGATATTTTTTTAGTTTGTATCTACAGTATATACCTAATACTGCATCATAAATGTAAATGAATAGAGATGAGAGACAAGAGTTGAGAGGACAGTTGGAGAAAGATATACAGTATAAGGGAAGACAAATACCAGCTTATCAAAATAATGAGAGAGAGAGAGAGGGGGGGGGGGGAGATGTCAGTATGGGTAGGTAACTTCGTAAACGATTGTGGAGATAGCCATGAGTGATGGTGTTATTCTTGGCCGTAATGTAAATGTTATCCGAGGGCGAGGCCCTCGACGGACGCCCGCTATGATGCACCCAGTAACCTCTTTAACCAAGACCGGAATGCTCAAGGTCCACGCGTTACATATTAATTCTAACTGAGATTTTAAGTGTGGATTTAGTTATCATTTAAGTCAAGGCATACTGTTAAGAGGTGGATATATAATATATTTCAACATGAATAAAACTCCATGAAATCAAATGTTACCCATTCCTCTCGTGCACATCAAATTTCTCCACAAAACGTCGACGAAAAACAAAATTAACTGGTGGAAAGAAAATAAACGGACAATGGAGAAGAAAAACCGGATAAGTGTGAGTGAGAGCTTATCTAGGACGATCGACGCCAAACCCCCCTCCATCCCACGGACACAGGAAACGTGTTACCACCGGAATTCTTCACCTTTTCTCAGAAAACTGGAAAAGGGAATCTTCTGAATGCGTATTTCAATGGGATGATCGATTACGTGCCCCTTTAACGCGGGTTTTAAAGTGCTTTAGGTAATGATAAAGTTTATTTATTCCGGATATTTGGTTAAACATACAATTGAATTGGAGATGAATATCCACAGAAAAAAACGCAATATTTAAATTACAAGTGAAGTGAGCGTCAACAATTTCTCAAGCTACAGTTTCAACACTTGGTAGCCGAGTCACTTTTTTTTAACAATGTTTAGTCGACATATACAAGATTTACTGAAGTATGAAAAGCTTTCAGGGCACTTATAAGCCCTTGACATTTTTGGTTTTCTACAATCTTTAAACTGTTTAAAGGTAACAACTATCGGTCTTTACAAGGAAGAGTGACAACGAGAACTCTTCATAACATTAGCACTTGGTGAGGCAGGACTCTCCATGGTCCGTACGTTATATTTCCCTCGTAACTGGATATGTGAAAATGCCTCTAACTGGCTGGCTTAAGCTAAAAGTAAGAACATAATGCCTAAAGTCCCATCAAAATTGCACTGAGACTGTCCCTCAACCCGAGATGTTTGCTGAAACCAAATACGATACTAAAATAATGTACAGAATATTTGCGGATCTGGACCCAGGGTAGGCTTGATAGAGCCAGCAGGCAGTAGGGTGATAAATGTGCGTGACCTTCGTGACCCCCATGACCCACGACACCGACGCGTCACCCTTGCTACACCTAACCTGGTCGAATGTAACACCCACACTATAGGTCGAAGGAAGGGAACACCGACACCCAGATGGACTAAGTGCAGTGAAATGTTGCTCTGTATATCTACCAATATTTAATGTTATTCTACCGTAAGTATTTCGAATGTTAAATTAGGATCACATGAATAATCTCCATCCAGCTTATTTCACCAAAAGATTAATAGCCACTCTAATGCTAACTTAACTAACCTCACCCCTCCTCCCCCCAAATAGCGTTAGGGTGGTAATCTTTAGGTCAAATAAGCAGGGATGGAGATTCCTTAAGTAATTCTCAAATTGTTTTAGTTATTTTACAGTCTCCAAGTATTCCAATAATGACACTAAGACACATCAATATGTTTGAAATTATACAACGAAATAACTCACCAGAGTAAAAGGAAAACTGAATTGAATTTGAATTATGCTCGATATAATTTTGAAATATTGGTTAGACAATTGTATTCCCCCATATTGTATAGCGTCAGGTCTCAATAGAGTATTTCTTTATTAACGGGAGACTGGTTAAAATACTGGATCATTTTAATATATACGCGATAAAAAAATTACTTTCTTTTTCAAACAAATTAATTAGTTGTGTTGCATTTTTTTTGCATGTGTAATAATAGTCTGGTCATTAGTTGATTATACAGTAATGGGGTTCTTGACAGAGGAGTGTGGGGAACCTGGTGGGTGTTGTGGCTTATGGGGCGAAGGGAGAGAGGGAGGGAGGGTGGGTCCTGACATGGGGTAATGAGGTTTTCTACTCCGCTCTCCTCTCCACCGTCACCCTCCCTCCACACCGCCTCATCCGCCATATTAACACCCCCTACACCACTACTTTCTCTCTACACCATCAGCCTTCCATCCTACAGTACACATCGCCTCCTTCCCTCCACACTGCCTTTCCCCAAAACTGCCTAAATAAATCAAAAGAAAATGGCGGTCAACGGAGTAACCCTACTGACCGACCGATACCATATGTGTGTGTGTGTGTGTGTGCGTGTGTGTTTTAAAGTCTTCAAGCCGATTAGCAGTGATGCAGTCACATAAAGGAATATACAAATTACTTATATATAAAAAAAGTTTCTTATGTTCTTAATACACAACTTGAAAATAGGAACGGGCAAGTAGAAATAACAGTACACAATGATTCATATTCTCAACTAATAGTATATTCCTTTCATACAATTCCTTCATACACACTGTAAATCCGACAGTTCGTATTAATTCACTGTGTATGTTAGTATTTACTATATTCTTTGATTACCAGTTAAAGGACCGTAAATTTCCACCCTCCCGTGTTAAATTGCCATGAAGCGTCTGCAGTTTTAAAGTATCTTCACTGGAAAACAAGGAGGTCATTTAACAGCCTAGGCCTCCCTGAGATGCACTTTACCAGTCCCCTAGATAGGCTTCCTCGCCCACCAGTTTGAATTTAAAGGTCCCTGAGGAGGCCGTTGGGAGGTGTGTGTTGGGGGAGATGAAGGGAAACACCCAGCGGCCAGGCAAGCGGTGTGTATGTGTCTGCCCCTGTGTGTGTGTGACGTGCACAAGTACAGAAACTTAACATACTGTATATTTCGTTATACCTACATACTGGCGATGGTACATTCGGCGATTTAATAAATAATGTGTTGTCTATATTGATAAAATGACGTAAGATCTACCATTCAGAGCGTTTTATTTACGTTAAAAAAACAAGAAACATAATATTTCTCAGCCTCCTGGGTGAGTGCATCGACTGGGAGGAGGGAGGGCAGGACACGTGTTGTGGAGCAGGCTGTTGGCCCAGCCCGTGAGAACAACAAGTGGGCACAACAATACACCTCGCCCAATGCACCACACACACCACTCATAACATTACACTAACTTTTCCGTTTCCTTTTCGCATAGTTTTTTGTTATGTTTCAATATTATTAAAGTATTCAGCCTAGGTGAGTTTTAAGTACATAGAGGTTATTATTCGAATTTAGATTTAGGTGGAATTAGGTAAACATTGTTTTGGAAACAGTTGTGGATGAAAGGAACAAGTCACCAAACTAATATGTTCTTATATATATGCAAGTAAATCACTGTAGGTGCGCGTGATCTAGGTATATGCTGATAACCACAAGGAAAGAAGAAAACACGAAGTTCCCAAGCGCTTTCGTGTAATTCACATCTTCAGGGGAGTGTGTGTGTGTAATGTGTAAACAAATACAGATCACTATTTCCCACAGGAGCGCATCAAGTGTTTAAAACCCTGGTAGGCTGCCCCATGCGTCTTCGCCCAAGATTTGAAATTAAAGGTCCAGCAGGACGGTCAGCCACGGCCACGCACTAGGGAAACTTGGGCCACGCGCCTCTCAACAAATAAACAACAAAATAAATATAATAAATCCCCATGTTTCTGTAATAGTAAACAAAGTTATTGCTTAATAAAACGAATAAGGTTTAAAATACTGTGGTGTTTCTCATAAACTGTGGGTGAGTGACATTCGGGCAAGCTTGTTGGAAAATGTGAGGGGTGTGTGAAGGCAGAGAAACTGTCATGGCCTCCCTCCACCTCAACCACCACACCCACCGTAATAATAATAATGTACAAAATACACACGTGAGGACACGAGTATTTTCAAAACTCTAGATATGTCAATACTATTAATATAAATTGAAATGATGCCTTAGCGTTGCTATATAGATGTAAAAAAAACACACAAAAAACGACGCACGGATTAACTTTCACTTAACGAAATCTGGGGATATAAAGGAAGGGTGTGGGGGAAGAAGTAGGGTCGGACCGTTTTTTTGGCTGTGTGGGCCACTTTACTGTGGGCAGCACCACAGTATTAGTGTGGGCGGCGGCTTTCCTCTGAAGTACGTATACATGCCTAGACCAGTTTTCACCAGCACGCATTGTAAAACGCACATATTTTTATGCAAATTCGCTTTATATTCAGTACAGTATATGCACGCACACGACACTAACAGCAGTCATTTACATTACTCCAATTTCCGAACTACACCTTAATGGGGTATAAGAGGAAATGCCACATGATCGTGGGACCCACACCGGTGAATTATGAATCTCAACCTTACTAACATGAGGTTTATGATCTGTTTTACTTTAAAAGTACATGTAACTGGGCGAGACTTTTCATATTTCATGCAAACAGTTGGCGTAGTCCCTTGCAGGCTGACCAGTGACTCTTGGTAATCAATGTCTCGTCGGTGTGGTGTACAACATGTGTGAATATATTATTTATACTGAAGCCAATGGTGGCAAAGTAAAATTTGTGAGCAGCACCTGGGGAAAACAGTAGGGTGGATCTAATAGATATGTGACCATGTACTTAAGTGAAAAATACTTGGTTTCTTATTTATAAACTTACCACAAATGTTTTTTTTAAACAAGTTTGGGCAATTATCCAAGCGAAACAGACGAATTGATGTAACTCACTCGATCCTTATTCTTCCTGAAGTTTGTATTACTAAGATTATAACTTTTTTTTTCAATAAATACTCAACTCGGACTATATATAGATTTTAAAATTACAAAGCAAAGGAATCTTTCTTTGTCAAACAGCCCGTCGAGCCGAGCATGTTGCAGACTGTTGAGCAGACATGATTAGACACGAACCTCAGGTATTTCCTACGAGGGAGCAGGTAGCCGGGTCCCAGAGTCTACCTTTTTACCTTAACTGTCTTACCTCAATTAGGACTGAGAACATTTTAGTTAAGTTAAGGTCTCTCCTCTGGTTCTTTTTGCACTCTTTTATTGAGTTTTAAAATGCAACAATGGAGAAAAATTCAGTAATTTTTATTTATATAAACGTTGTTTAAATTCATCTATGACGATAACATGTTTCGTGTAAGGACGAAGTGCAGAGAAAAAATAGATTTTATTTTCCTCGGGGTTTAGTCTTAGATTCAACAAAATCATTAATAAAAGCCAATATAAAAAGGTGCAAGCATAGTATGTTCACATAACTTGGCTCGGCTCAGAGCCAAAAGAGTGAAGCCCAAAAATATTCCCCTTCTCTAAAGGAGACAATAATTTGCAGGAAGTGGTTACAGCCCCGTCGACGGTAGTCTTGTTCTGGGGCCTTGATTCTTGGCCCGCCCGGTCCTGACTTTTGCCCCCAGTTCCTTTGTTGCCTTCAACAATTTCGCTGTGTTTTTGTACAATATTCCTGAACTTTTCTTTTTACCATGGAGGAGCCAATATGGCCGCTGCAGTTTCCTTCATCCTTATGTTCTTAATAGGTTAGCTTAAGTAGTAAATGCCAAGATGGTTGGTTAGCACAGTACAGTATCAACTGAAGGCAAAGCACTGGGACGTCCCCGAGTTATAGTTATAATACATTAAGTTTACCTTAAGCTTGATCTAGTTCAATATATTTGCAATTCTTCTAATTGAAGTTTCATTGTGATATCCTGTTTTTAAAGCAGAATACATGAGCCAACACACCTACCCTAGCAGGGTTAGGTCAAAGTTTGAACGGTTCACATTATCTGTTGCCATCTTGAGAGGCATTACTGAAAAAAACACTGGTCTATTTTTAGAATCCCAAACTCCAGCCCCTACTGCCAGGTGTTCACGGTGTACCAAATTCACAAGGCACGTCAACCAACACATTCTTTCAAACACAACATCGCTTTATGTAATATAATTATATACCCTTTACTATGGTTTAAGTGAGTTTAAAAAAACATGCATCGGAAACTCATTATGTATTAATAAATTTGTCGAATAAAATTCTAGTTTAGAAATAAGACTAAATTGAATAAGACTTGTAAATATGTACCTACACTTCAAAACGAGTTAAAAAGTCCTGTTGATCCCGGAGAATACAAACGTTTTAACTGTAGGTATAAGAACTGCTTTATTGAATGTTGTGTTACCTATTATAATTGTTATATACAGTGTATGCCTTGTATTTCATAATACTGAAAATATAACACGACTTTATGCTTCCAGACACATTTCTTACTTCTTGCTTTGGTGTACCATACTTTAACTTAGGGAGTTTTGTCCGGACCCCATACTAATTCCACCTTACTCTTCGGGGTTATTTCATGCGGTATTCCAGTGTTTTGTCAAGGAAATCGACCACTTCTCTATTCTCGTTGTGTTGGCGTGAAGGCGGAAAGAATAAACATTAATTAGAGTGAAGGAAGTGAATCTATTAGCTAAGCAGAAAAGAATGGCGTGGAAATATGAAATGAGATGCTGCAGATAGACTTTTGTTGGCGTTTTTAATTCATTACTCATTTTACCCTTTACATATGATTGGATTTTCTTTACATACGGAAAACGTTAAGGTGTGTGTGTGTGTGTGTGTGGAGTCAGAGCAGGCCAATAGGGGGTTGAAGCCATCCGTCTGTGGAGGTATAGTGTTCTGGTGGCCAACACTGTCTGACCACAAACCGCACAACAACCTCAAGACGAAATATTATCACCTATTTCTTTCTAAAGGACAACACAGGCGAGCACATCACTGTCAACTTTTAAATAGGTGAGCTAATTTATATCCCCGGACTTCACCGTACAGAAATCTAGACGCTAATGAACAAAGTTTATTAGGAGAGAGATCTCTAAAAAATGGTAGCAGTGTCAGCTGCCTGCTCGCTGCCGGGTTACGGGGGGGGGACATGACACCTACCGCAGTGACCCAATAGTAATAAAAATCCCTTTGTTCACTTTATGGCAACCAGAGGCACAAATGTCATACGTAGTTCCGTCAATAAATGTGGAAGATTAGATTCTATATTTGAAGTGCAGTAATAACAGTACAACATCAACGATCTTTGCAGTTTAAATGTTTTATGATTGATAGGCTTATTAACGTTGTGCTTTGAAACTCACAATGCTCTTCCAGATATTTTTGAAGTTGCGAAAAAAATACGTGTTAGGGACATGACGTCATGTTCCTGAAGCAGATTACACGACCCGATCAAACGTGGCTCATGGCACATGCTACCATTTTAAGAGACGTAGATAAGAATCTCTTACCTATTTTTAGAAACATGATCTCACGTTGAGGGACACTCAGTACCTTAACACAAACGGTTTTACTGCTGTTTGTGTAAGATTTATTAGAAATTGTTAACTCGGTTTTCTCCTGTGTTCGTTGTGGCCAAACAGGGACACCTAACTTTTCTCACCGAATTTGGGAGAATATTTTTTTTGTGTGTGTGGGATAATAAATAGTTGGAAAAAAGCAAGAATTAATTTTGAATATTTTTATATACTAGTGACAGATAATGATATGGTACAGAAGCACGACAAAATCCGTCCACACACGTTCAAACAACATACTGCATGTGTGTGTGTGTGTCCAAACATTGAATCGTACGTTTGCAGGCATGTGTGAACACGCGCGCTACTATACAGGTACAGACAGGCATGTACTTGTGAATACCGCTGTTGGAACATTAGCACAATCGAGTGTAAAGCCCCAGCAGCCACCTTTAATCCCCCCAGCACCAGTAGTGGAGGGGGAGGGAAGGAATGGTCAATACGCTGGAATCACAAGACATTGTTTCCAGATTAAGGCCTCAATTTTAATGTTGTTGCGGTAAGGTAGCAGCGCTGTACTGTACAACACCTGCACTTCATATTCTTGTACCTAACTGTATGACGATTTTGATTGAGTCTCAATGATCGCCTTTCTTGATAAACTGACTAACGTTATTTTCCCACTTTAACCCCTGGTGTATGTGCTCTCCTCTCAGCTGAATAAAATCGTCTGGCATTAACCAAATAAATATCAAAAGTGGAGTCCCCGAAGTGAAGGAGTTGAGGGAGTTTTTCATACAGATATTGGATAAAAAAAATCGCACCCCAGTTTATTTTACCCGATGATTCAACACCCTAATTCCATGGTGGGTTAGTTTAGGTTAGATTAGATTGAGTTTGCCTTGGCTCAAATTAGATTAAGTCAGGTTAGGTTAAGTTTCCACGTTGATTGGGACTCATGCAGGGAACCACTTAAATTACCCCTTGCCAGTACAGTATTTAGACGGAAGGTGGAAGTCGAGTTGTTCCACAGGAGAGATAAACAGTCGTGGCCAGCTGCCGGGAAAACAAGGCGCCAACCAGGTCAAAAACAGCTGACGGGGGGAGGTCAGGTCACCCCCAACGGTTATGACCGCCGTTACCCGGGGTTACAATGACCATTTTAAACCGTTGGTGACCTGAGAGAGAGAGAGTATAGTATGCGAGAAAGAGAGACGTTAAAATAAATATAGGAAGAGGAGTAAAAATAAGACATAAACAGACCGATGTAGAAACACAGAGGAAGGAGTGACAGAGATTAGGGACATAACCAAACAATCGGACATAATTAGGTATTCGGACATAACTCGTGCTCTGGACACAACCACAACATTCAGATGACCTTCCGTTTAGTGTGTGTGTGACAGTTTGGACCATAGGTTTGGGCCATAGGTCAGCCTAGTATAAATAACCTAACCTAACAACTCATTAGTGACCCGAATCTCAGGTCACGTTTCGTAATCTGCGATGTGACCTATTAAGACATTATCCACCAATATAGAAGAGAAACACTTGAAGCTCCACACCCTCGCTTAGTTCACCTAACCTGAGATGTGACTTGACCTGAGATGTGACTTGACCTAACTTAACCTGACACCTTACAAAATAGGGGCTTATACAATATATCTCTATCCCCTGTACGTTTATTCCTATTTATTTATTTCTATAACTTATTTATCGTTTCAATTGTATATTTATTCTTATTCCAATTCTCTTTTATTAATATAATTCGTGGCTTTATTCTTACGTATCTACTTATTTACTTTTTATTTTTCAATCTTATTTGAATTAGTCGGGTGTTGTTATAGTTTAACAGTTTGCTTTAAAGGATTGATTTTGAGTATTTAATTAATATATAATATATTCCTGCATGTGGGTCATCTTCTTTAGCCACCTGCTTCACCTTAGTTGACCCCCGTTGACACAGCTAAGAGAGGTCACGTCTAGGATGGGTCTGTAAAACGTTGCGTAATGGTGGATAGTTGAGTAATTGCCTGGTATATTTCGACGCACACACACACACAATAAACGCTATGGGCCCCACAACAAGCATATGGTAGACACACACACGTACCAATTAAAAGACTGAACTAGTAATTGTCTATGTAAATAAAGAGTCCCGCTAATTGGTAATGATTAATTATTCCCCCAGGTGAGAGCGTCACGTGTAAGGCGAGGGGAGAAGTAGGAGGAGAGGCGAAGCGGGAGGAGGAGAAGAAGGATGATAAGAGGGGCGAATGGAAAGAGGAAATGTTATGACCAGAAAAGACAACATTTTGGCTTGGTTAAGTGACTTTTTTACCTGTGAATAAAAATAATGATAATCTATTTTTAGTATTCGTACCAGGACTCATCGTTACCTACTGAAGGCGACACAAAACACACACACACACACACACCTCCACTGATCCTAGTGATAACGCACATTACAATATAGGTCACTCGGCTACCTTACCTTACCCACTGCTGTTGACTTTGAAACTTGGTGTTATAATGTATTCCTGAGCTATGTACTGTATGTATAAAGTCAATTTACAATGTACCTGAAACCAACTTAAAGCTACGGGTTATAGAATAGCTCCTTCAAGTGTTCATAATCAGTCTAATATTAGTTGTTGATATATATGGCTACAGTAATCGAATCGAATCACATTTTAACTCCAGGTCAAGAAGAGGTCATGGTGGATCTCATTAGTCACCTGAATATTTGCTCCTCCACCTTAATTCACCTGTAGTTTAACCACCTAACCTAACCTTGATGGAACTACAGCCCTCTTCAGACAATGGTGGACCTCAATAGTCACCTGAAGATTGGACCCCAAGCGTATCCCACCTTATTACACTGACGTCACTAGGGGTGGTTAACCTTCATGTCATATCATTAATCTATACGAAGATAGATATTCCGATAGACAGACAGACACGTTCAAAATTACACCAAGATCATAAATATATTCTTTGTAACTATTAATAAAATCTATATTGTGTTTCATGTTCCCTTGTGTATTATTATTATTATTACCGGACAGTTAGAACCCCCCAAACTGTAAACACAATAAATTAGAAAGTTAGAGAAAGTTGAGAGAGAGAGAGGGTAGGAGCGGTTAGTTGAGGAAACGGAACTTCTTACTGCCTAACTGATGAGGACTGAATTACAATATTTGTTCGGCGGACCTTGTTATTACCAGAGGTGAGGAGTTGGGGGAGGGTTACTTAGGGGGTAAATGAGGAGGAAGTTGGGATAGGGAGAGGAGAATTGAAGGTTATAAAGATACTTACAGAATATCACATGGAGGTAAAAATATACATGTTAAGAGGGTAAATAGGTAGATATATGGTTTGAGGGAGAGAGAGAGGCCTAGTGTTGGGTCTGAGTGGCAATCCATACAGGTAAGCCCAGGTTTATGACACTCACACCAGGCAAGGCTGGAAAGCTAAGGGAAAGAGGCCGCCAGGGTGTGTGGCTGGCTACTTTCATGGGCTTTAAAATTCATTGTTTGCCTTGAAATGTGTATCCCAGATTGTAATCGTGCGGCCATTTTAAAGGTAGAGGCTTCTGGCAGCCGACTTTACACGGTGGTGAACAATTTGGTTCAGTGGGTGCTGCAGATAAAATCAAAGTGGAACAAACACTGGTGCTGCAAATGCGTAATAACTTTGCGAGTCAAGCCTCAGTAGATTAGACATAGTTTACAGTATTTTCTCAATCAAATCACACGTAGCTATTAACAACTTTATATTTATTTATTTTTATTTTTTTATTTTTTTTTTATTCTGTACTTTTTTTTTACATTAGAAATCAGCTTTGAATTGGACCAATGCTAAGCCAAGCAGGTTTTAAACGATTTAAGGGACTTTAAAAAGACGTATGGGAAACGTAATGTTGTGATCGGATATCTGGCACGAACCGTTGCCCCCAACTGCCACAACCCTTTACGGAGGGACAAGCGCGTAATTACAGTGAGTTAGCACACTACACCAGGAAGACCGTCAGCGCCTGTCATCCTGTCATACATCTGTCAGACTCCTGATAGTCATCTTAAGCCACGGTCGTGAGGACAGTTACGGACGAGTTAAGGCATTTAAATCCCGGTGTGTTTACAGTCAGAGAGCGCGAGAAAGAAGGGTTTGTGGCGGGTTCAGTGCCTCTGTGGGAACCTGTGTGAGGGTGTCTTGTATATGACACCCGACCTCTTGAGACCATGGTAGGAATTTGTCCTCGTAACTCAGGTCAGGGTGCGGCTTTATAACTTGAAAACAAGTCCTCATGACCCATGGCAAGTACAGTAAACATGTAACGGATGTCATGAAGAGTCCGCATGTGTAAAGGGAATTTGATTAATAATTGACGATCTCCTGTTTTGATCAACGACCTTATTTTGTGTTTAGTCTATTCTGTCCTTCCTTTCATCTGACTTTCACTTTCCATTATATATTTATATTTTAATTCGCCTAACGAAAACAGTAATATATTTTAAAGGTTTAATAAATGTTTCTCTTTAAAACTTAATACTGATCGTTAAGATGATTTCTTTTGTAACAGACTTGTTTTATCTTAAATATTTTGTTACGTATATTAACGCCCAAAAGCCTCTCCCTCAACCCTGTTCTTGTAAAACAGAAAAAAATCAGTCCATTGAAAACGAGACAAAAGTATCACCCATTTAGTGACATTCTTCCTCAGATGTAACTCCACATATATTTTATCATCACTATTATCTTACACTGTTGTTCTCTTTGGTGGTTCAAGGGGACGAAGAAATCTCAACAAAGTCAACAGAATATATGATAAGGTGAAAGGCAAGTAAATCACGACAAGAAAGCGAAAGAGTAACATGCCCTTTCACAATCCTCTAAGGCCACTGTTTATAAAGTCATTATATCCTGGTTCATGTTTTACCATCTACTTTGACCTTCACACACCTCACATAATTATCTCATTTGACCTCTGGCTTCACCTCACCGCTACCTAACCTAATTGTTAAAAAAAAGAAAGATGACAGGACCAGGATTCTGCTTTTGATTTGACTAAAGTGAGGAATAGCAGAGTCTGAGTACAAAATAATTATATTAAATAATAAAGATAAAAAAATTAAACTTAACGAAGCCTAACCTAACTAAACAAATTTAAATCTGATTAGGACCAAATAAATTTTCCCCTATAACACATACTGATGATTGCTGTTTAACTATAAGGAGACTCGATTTTTCACGGTATTGAGCTCCTCTCACATGCCTCAAGTTATAGAATATTGTTAACAATTAGTAGTATAGGGACAAAAGGTTAGCTACTGTACCGGAGCTCATAGATAGCCTTGACACTTGTGTCAGTTGTCGATGGTCTGCCTGTTGGACTGGTCAGCTTGGCGTAAGCCCTACCACCCCCTTTAATACCTAACGGATTATACTGTTTACTCATCCTCTGAGTCTCTGTTGTGAGGGAATTTAAATGCCAGAAAAAATTATATTTATGAAATTTTCTGGATAATTTAGTGATTGTAGGAGAGATTCGAGTGTTTGTAAAAAAATAAACACTTGCTGTCGAAAGTAGAATCGTGGAAATTATTATTATTATTATTATTAGTAGTAGTAGTAGTAGTAGTAATCTAATACAGTATAAGAATAAAAAACGTTAAAAATGAAAATGAGTGAAAATATCCAATGAAAAATGAAAATCAATCCAAATTAGAACGCAGGAAAGTAATAAAATTCAGTAAATAAGAAAGACGGATAAAAATGAACCAAAACAAAGACCCACTAGCTATGGGAACACCACGAACCACCTCACACCACCAGACAAGAGTTTAAAGGGACGGGAGGGAAAATCGAATACTTTTCCCCCCTTCCAGGTTAGTAGGTCATAACGTATTTAAATGTCTTAGGGAGAAACATGTTTGTATCTCATGTGGGGAGGGAGGGAGGGAGGGTGGGGGGTTGACGGAGGAAGAAGGTAAATCGTGGGTTAGGGTTGGGGGGGGAAGGGGGAAAACAACAGGAGATTGGGGTGGATGATAAGGTGTGTGTGTGTAGAGAGGGTTGTAGAAGGTAAGTCACAAGAAAATAGTAATAGGAAAAGTCACAATTGTGGTTAGGTTAGGTTAGGTTAGTAAATGTTAGGTAAGGTAAGAATATGTTACAGAGAGAGAGAGAGAGAGAGAGAGAGAGAGAGAGAGAGAGGCGGAGGTAAGGACAGGTGGGTTAGGTTAGGCTAGAAGGTAAGGGCAGGTGGGTACACACAGTAACCCGATGGTCCAGTTTAACACAATAAAAGCACAGATAACACCTCGCCTAGACTGTCACCATAGACCCATTTGCCAGTAAGGTTTAAAGGGACAGATACTCGAGGTAAACAACACCAGAGTTTAAAGGGACCGAGTAGGAAACAACTTTTAAAGGGATAGATTAGGGGTTTAAAGGGACCGAGTAGGAAACAACTTTTAAAGGGATATATTAGGGATTTAAAGGGACCGAGTAGGAAACAACAAATTTTAAAAGGACAGATTAGGGATTTAAAGGGACCGAATAGGAAACAACAAATTTTAAAAGGACAGATTAGGGATTTAAAGGGACCGAGTAGGAAACAACAACTTTTTAAAGGACAGATTAGGGATTTAAAGGGACCGAGTAGGAAACAACAGCTTTTTAAAGGGACATTTTAGTCAATTTCTCGCAGTTTCATCTCATCACACCAGTCTAGGAAGATAACTGTGATTAAAGGAACAGTCATGAGAAATAAAGGATTTAACCTAACCTAACCTAAAAATCAATGTATATGTGATAATTTAGCTTGATATTACATTTAAAGGTATTACAGATGTGGCAAGAGACGGTAGCAGCTGCAGGACGATACAGCTGATGACTAAACAAAGGTTGTGGCTGAGGAGGAAGGAAGAAGAATATTGATGAGTGAGAGGAAGAAGGATATTGAGTAGGGCGAGGAAGAAGAAAGATCAGGAGGCAGGAGAAGCGGAGGGAGATGGAGGAAGGAGGTGACAGAGATGGAGGAGAACTCATTACTTGTGGGAGGATGGTCATGAAAGAGGAGGAGGAGGAGAGGAAGAAGGAGGAGGAGGAAGTAGAAATTAAACCCTCAGTTAATCATCAAAATATCCTCACGTCGTAAATAACTTATCTCGCACCTGGAGCCAAGGTGTATCCTGGGCCAGGCTGCCACGCCCCCCGTCACCCGCCCTCCGTCGCCCCCTCCTATGGGAAAATCTAATCAGCAGGTGTGGGGAGTTCCTCACGAGGCACAAAGGCGACGTCCCACACCTGCCCGGATGTGGCGCAGGACATTTAAACTTCCTTCACACAGTTGTCGGCCTCGAGACACCAACACCTGCACATACAACACCTGCTATAGCCAAGATCTCCAGCATCTGCATCTCTTGTCAGCGTTTTCTTGACTAGATACCTTCGTGGAAAATAAATATTGATTTTAACCCCAAATTCTCGCTACACTTGCTAGAGAAACGTAAAGAAATATATAAGATAAGTGTCTAGGTTTTAATAATCCATTAAAGGGGCCTTCCTGTGTCGTCGTGCAAGAGGAAATGACATTTAAGCAAGATCCGGTTAACCAGGAAGGGATTTTTTTGAAAGTTGGTCGTGTCGTGGTTTGCCATTTCAACAATAAGGTTCCAAAAATATGTCGGTCTATGGTGGCGTGTATGTGTGTGTGTGTCGCTCCCCTGACTTATCGTTACGGACCATAATATGAGATCTGTTGTCACGTAAGTTCATGTGAGGCTGGAGGACTCGTTCACGGGAGAATGTGTTCACTCCTGTAATGTATAGCGTGATATAACCTCTTGCTAAAATACCACTCCGTCCACACATAATCCATGAACTTAAATTGAACACATCGTACGCGTCGTAGAGGATAATTAAATCAACATAATCGATTTAATCTCTAGTGTGTGAGGTTTCAGTTCATGTCATCGGGAGTGTGATGGTCGGTGGTCCATGCTGCAGGTAAATACTTCCGTAAATAGACAGTGTGTGATGGTTACTGTCGATATCTGCTTCGACACGGTCTCTCTCTCTCTCTCTCTCTATCTCTCTCTGTCTCGGTCTGTCTGTCTGTCTGTCTCTCTCTCTCTCAAGATGTTCGTTAGAAATGGAACGATAAAAGTGATATAGAGAAAGAGGAAGGAAGACGGAAGGTGAGGAAGAACATAAGAATGGTGGAAACTACAGCGTGCCTATTGACCCATACTCGGCAGCCTTGTTTACAGCCAACCTATACCTGCACTCATACGCCTAACTTATAATTAAAACTTCTTAGCGAGTTTGAGTTAATGATGTTTAGTCATTTATTCCAGTCATCCACAGCTCAATTAATGTTTACTCCTGGGAGAGAAAAAAACTGGAGGATGAGATAAAGCAAGAGAGAGGAATAGAGAAAAATGGGGATGATGAGAGAAGGTAAAAATAGAGGAAGGAAAGGAAGGGGAGGAGTTGGGATGACCCATTTCACACTGTTATTAAGAACACCTTGAGTGACCCACCAGGAAGTCGTCCACCAGCTGTCTGTTTAAATACCCCAGGTCGCGTGTCCGGGGCCAGCAGCTGCACACACACACACACACACACACACACACACACACACACACACACACACACACACACACACACACATACATACAACTATTTAAGAATGAATCGTACGGTGGTCGAAGTAGTTAAGGAGCTGACCAATACAGTACCACCCATCCTTAATACGCAATTATTTACCTCTTAATGAAGGCAGCACTAATAGGGGGGGTCCCTAATACCTGTAATTAAGGGTTCCTACAGGTGAGTAGCCAGCTTCCGTCCCCTCCTGTCCCCTATACCGTCTTCACCACACCTGCCAAGACTGTCTACCCGTTTCTCTTTCCCTGTCTCTTATTTTCTCTATGTTAAAAGTCAATTAATTTAATTTTTATGTTGATTATGTTAGGTATAGGTTTTTTGTATCACCTGAAGATTAGCCACCCCAGCTTATTTTACCTGATGATTACGTTAGGTTAGTTGATGGTGATGATGATGATGATGATGATGATGATGATGATGATGATAATGATAACGTTAACGATGATGACGATGGTAAGGACGATGATGACGACAATGATGATGACTAAATGATAAACAAAACCGACAATAATATTAATAAAACGTAACCAATAACCAGAAGAAAAACAGTTGACAGCCACGAAAGAATACAAGTCCACGTTTAAAGATCCGGCAAAGGGAAAATGACCGCACAGACCAGTTTAAAGGTCCGGTACAGGCGGCGTGGTTACCGTACACACGCTAAAGAGCCGGTTCAGGAGATACATGATGTTAAAAATTCCGGCATATGAATGAATCTTTGCCGGATGCGTGAGGTGATTTAGCCGGAAGAGGGGAAGATCTATCTATCTATCTATCAATCTATCTACCTATCTATCTATCTGTATATCCCACCCGTGTATCCGTCTCTGTCTCCCTCTCTCTCTCCAAACGACCACACATAAGCTGCAAGAATTCCCCAGAGGCCCAGAGTGTGCTTGTGACCGGAACGTCTCATCCTGGAAGTCATCTGCAGATCATGTGAGGTCGGCCTCCTGAAGTGAAGCCTCGAGAGGTCCGTTGAGGAGATATGGATGAAAAGAAGGAAGGAGAGTACAAGGAGGAGGTACGAAGGAGGGCACAAGGGAGGGAGGTGCAGAAAGAGGAGGTACAAAGGAGGTACAAAGAGGAGGGTACAAGGAGGTACAGGAGGGTACAGGAGGTACAAGGAGGTACAGAGGAGGAATTACAAGAGGAGGTGCAGAGGAGGAGGTACAGAGGAGGAGGAGATTACGAAAAGACGAGGAGGAGGGTACAAGAGGAGGGAGGTGCTGATGAGGGATAATGAAGAAAGAGGAATAAAAGGAAATGGGTTGAATTAAAAGGAACCTGCTGGCTACCTTTGACACACACACACACACACACACACACACACACACACACGTACAACTATACACTCTCTCACGCACATTGTCCTCACACTACCATTCATATCTTGAGTCTAGTTCACACGCTATTTATCATTCTTCCTACTTACCATACTAGTGGACCTCAACTTGTAGTGGAGATATATAGATAGATAGATAGATAGATACCACTCACAGCGTTATGCCCGTGTTTATACTATTATATTTACAGGTTATGTGCGTCTCTTGCTCCCTCTCCTTGCCTACCTACATCCCTCCCTCCTTACCTACCTATATCCCTCCCTCCTTACCTACCTACATCCCTCCCTCCTTGCCTACCTACATCCCTCCCTCCTTACCTACCTATATCCCTCCCTCCCTCCCTCACCATAACTCCAGCTCTCACCATCATAACAACAACAACATACCCAGCACCCCTCCCTTCCCCTACAAGAACAAAGCCATCACCAACACCGGGTTTAAATCCCTTGCCCAGTCGATCTTCCCCCTACCCCGTCTCTCCCACCTACCCCTCTCCCCCTACCCCTCCTCTCCCACCCACCCCTCCTCTCCACCCTACCCCTCTTCTCCCCTACCCCTCCTCTCTCCTACCCCTCCCTCCTCTCCCCCCTCCTCTCCCACCTACCCTCCTCTCCCCCCCTGCCCCTCTTCCCCTCTCTCCCCTACCCCTCATCTCCTACCTACCCCCTCCCTCTCCCCTATCCCCCCTCTCCCCCCCTCTCCCCTACCCCTCTAAGTTGTTTGTGTCATAGCCCTTCCTGTGTGGGCCACCTTATCTATACACTCTACACCCTGAAGCTTCGTCTGTTAGTGTACACCGTGTTTATTTTCCAACTCGTTCGTGTTCAAACTCGTATAAAAAGCTTCGTATGGTAGCTATTAACTGTTTCATTCTCCAGGTTCTCAAAGCTTTGTTCATCAGTCACAGTTCTGGCTCAATTATTACGCCAGTATAATCACGCTATCTGTGCACCGCGGGGAATTTTAATCACTCAAACGTTCCCACAGCTCTAGATAATGAAGAGATTCAATTGAGAACGTTTGAAGGATTGAATTATTAACTTTCTGTAACGGGTTAAGTGATAAGGTATCTAGTTATCCTGGGTTAGACTATTATATAAACTTCGCGGCTACAATGGCCTCGAAACTACACTGAGACTGGATCTTTGGGGGAGAGTCCTGACCTTGTGAACATTACGAGGAAGATACAACCTGTCTGTCTCTCTCTTTAACTTAACCTGGTAGACGTTTGAGACTAAAGGAACATATTGTAGTTCTCTCTCTCTCTCTCTCTCTCTCTCTCTCTCTCTCTCTCTCTCTCTCTCTCTCTCTCTCTCCGCCTCAGTGACCCTCAGGAGGTAGCCAACACAAACACGGAAGTCCCTCACCTTCAGCGCCTTCTTCTTCCGTGTCTGTGTTAAGTCACCTCTCCTGACCACATCACGAGAGGTTATCACTTAAAGATAGATAGACCCTCAGTTTTCTTAATCTGTCTCTATACTCAAGGTTCCTGATGCTTGGTATTAACTTTGTCATCCTCCACTGAATAATTTCTATCGGGATTCAATTATTTTGTCTGTCTGTCTGTCTATTATTTATGTAATACTGTCTATATCTATCTATTAATTTATCTATCTGGTTGTCCTCTCTTCTCTCTCTCTAATTTTTGGTCTCTTCCAGTTTGTCATTTGGTTTCTCTCTCTCTCTCTCTCATGCCCACAGCTGCAACTTCTCACGTTTAATCCGAGAGAAAGGAAATCATCACTGGACGACGACAAAGGCGGCGCCCTTCCTATAAGCACCTCAGTCATCATCCGTGACACCCTGGGGCCACATGACCTCCTCCTCGGCCTACTGTGGCCCCTGGAGACGTGTCAGGTCAATCCAGGTCAATTTCCGGGGTCATGTTGCAGGTGAGGCCAGTGATGTGTGCGTGTGTGTGTCACTTGATCTGACTTCTACTGTCATTATTGATATGATTTGACTAGATGCAGGAGAGAGAGAGAGAGAGAGAGAGAGAGAGAGAGAGAGAGAGAGAGAGAGAGACTGATATACTCAACAAATAGACACATAAAGGGAGAGAGATAAGATAAGGAGAGACAGATGTGAGAACTCAAGAGACACAAGATACAGGATCGGTCACCCATATACGACTTTGTTTACACATGAGCCTTTAAATCCGGGTCCCACGCTGGTCTGTCCCTTTAAATTCCCCGAAATCAATCAGTGTTGCCAACGTCGATATACATCCTGACTGAATGAGATACAGAAAAAATATGAGGTGTTACTATAGCGTGCAGTTTACAAAGATATGTTTAGTCTAAGCTAACCTAACCTAATCTAAGCTAACCTAATCTAAGCTAACCTAACTTAACCTAATCTAAGATAACCTAACCTAATCTAAGCTAACCTAATCTAAGCTAACCTAACCTAACCTAACCTAACCTAACCTAACCTAACCTAACCTAACCTAACCTAACCTAATCTAAGCTAGCCTAACCTAATCTAAGCTAACCTAACCTAATGTAAGCTAACCTAACCTAATGTAAGCTAACCTAACCTAATCTAAGCTAACCTAACCTAATGTAAGCTAGCCTAACCTAATCTAAGCTAACCTAACCTAATGTAAGCTAACCTAACCTAATGTAAGCTAACCTAACCTAATGTAAGCTAACCTAAATATCTTGTAGACCACACGCTGTAGTACCACCTCATATAGTCATTTATCATAAATTAGGAGACTTAAATAATTCCACTATAGCTTTTACTTAACCAAATACATTCACTTAGTATCAGTTAGGAGACAAAAATTACATTGAAATAATTGTATAAATTTTCCTACGTCAGTGTACAAAATCAATGTATAGAACCCATATGAATCTTGAGTCCATATGAATCCCGAGTCCACATGAATCCTCGAGTCCACATGATTCGTGGTGGGGGATTAGTTGTCAACGCTGACGAAGGAGTAGCCAGATGATGACCTACCCTCGCAACCCAAGACGTCGTTGACCTGACCTCTCGACGAAATAAACACCCCTAATTTCCGGGTTTAATACAGATGACTGGACCTTTAAAGTGTACAGTTAGCGACGCGTGGCGGAGCTGGTGTGTGTGTGTGTGTGCGTGTGTGTGTGTGCGTGTGTGTGTGCGTGTGTGTGTGTGTGTGTGGTACCCTAACGCACTCTCCTAGTTCATCTACAAGTATGTTCTGTAAGTCTCTTAGTTTATCTATTTGGAGCTACAGTAAGTACCCTTCCTGTTAATATCCAGGTAGCTAGAGTATCCTCCCAGCTCATCCGCTAGGAGCCAGAGTATACTCCCAACTCATCCGCTAGGAGCCAGAGTATACTCCCAACTCATCCGCTAGGAGCCAGAGTATACTCCCAACTCATCCGCTAGGAGCCAGAGTATACTCCCAACTCATCCGCTAGGAGCCAGAGTATACTCCCAACTCATCCGCTAGGAGCCAGCGTATACTCCCAACTCATCCGCTAGGAGCCAGAGTATACTCCCAACTCATCCGCTAGGAGCCAGCGTATACTCCCAACTCATCCGCTAGGAGCCAGCGTATACTCCCAACTCATCCGCTAGGAGCCAGCGTATACTCCCAACTCATCCGCCCCAAGGCCAGGATACTCCCAGTTCATCCACTTAGGAGCCAGAGTACTCCCAACTCATCGCTAGGGAGCCAGAGTATACTCCCAACTCATCCGCTAGGAGCCAGAGTATACTCCCAACTCATCCGCTAGGAGCCAGAGTAAGCTCCCAACTCATCCGCTAGGAGCCAGAGTATACTCCCAACTCATCCGCTAGGAGCCAGAGTATACTCCCAGTTCATCTGCGAGGAGGAAGTAGAACCTTTCAGCTAATCTGCTAAAATCTAGGTCACCCAGGTCATCTGCTAGGAGCTAGGACACCCAGCTGTCCTTGGCCATGTGCTAAGGATTTGTCACGGAAAACAGTGTACCCTTGACACCGTCCAGGAATACAAAAGAGGCCTTCATTGAGTGAGCAGTTAAGAGTAGTTAGTGGGGGTAGTTGAGTAGCTAGAGGGGTGGTGATTGAAAGGAGGTAGAGGTGAGAAGGGACCATGCAGGAACAATGTGGGGTTGTGTGTCCTTGGTGGGGGGGGTGCAGGACAGGGACCCTAAGCCCTTGTTGGTTTAAATGTCTGAGTAAGGGGGAGGGAGGGCGGAAGGGGAGGGGGGGGTGACAATGGGGAAGGAGGAAGGGAGGTTAGAAGGAGGATTTAATGTTTAGTTCTGTATATAGGAGTTAACTTATTTACATCCATACATAAGGAGGGTTGGGAGGAGGAAGAGTTGGTGGGGAGGGAAGGAGGGAGGGAGGGTTACATATGGGGAGGAAAGATGGATGAAGAAGAAAGGGGGACGAAGAGGAGTGAGAGGAGGAGGGGAGGATGAAGATAGGGGAAATGTCTACAAGAGAAGAAGAGAAATAGGTGCGGGAAGGTGTGTGTGAGAGAGAGAATGTCACAAAAGCAGGACAGGACCCAGACCTTTTAGTTTATATAGATTTCTTCAAAATGTCTATTGAATATTTACACTTCATTCCGCAAACAAAAGTTAGGTTAGTTTAGCAATTGTTAGGTCACAAAATGTTAAATTCATCTGTTTTATATTGACTTTAGTTAAGAATGGGGGTTAATTTACAGTACAGGATATAATTCGATTTTGTTTTTTTCTTGTTTCATGTGATAAGTTCAGACAAAAACAAGACGATTTTCACCTATGAAACTTTTGGCGCATTTTACCCATAACCGAGATATCAGGAGTTGAAAATCAATAAACTTTTTTTTTATTGGGCACCCCCCTACATCCTTGTGTAAGGTGAAGCGCAGAAGCGTTAACAGCGCCCAACAGGAAAACATGCTAAGTTCATGCTTGCCTTTATGTCTCATGAGTTAAGGGCGTAGAAGCCTGAAGAGTCAATGGTTTATGTCTAAGCAAGTTATTGGAAGTTCCAACAACTTGTCCCTGAATACGAATTCGCAACTTTTGACTTACAGCATTAAACTTGTCACTCAGTTACAGAAGCTGGTGGGTCATGCAGGTCAACACTGACAATGAGATAACCTAACCTACAAGAGGAGGGAGAGAAGGATGGAAGCAAGAACGACATCTCTCTATGCTGTTTTACCCCCCATTCTTCCATCTCTCTGTCCCTCTTCCTTCCTCCCTCCCTTACCCTCTCTTCTCCGCCCCCCTCGTCTCCTCTCACTTTGGATCAGCTGGGCTTACGTCATAAACAAGAGACCAGTGTTACCGTCACGCCTGTTGAGTGGTCCATCAGCTGACACCCCTCCACTGTGTTATGTTCTCACGTCACAACAACATGTTCCTTCAACCTCAATATCTGTCAGGAGAGAGAGAGAGAGAGTGTGTGCGTGTGTGTGTGTCCCAGGAATGACTCGCGGATAAATACACCCAAAGAAAAGTTTACCCTCGTTAAGAAGTTTATCACAAAAGGAGGTCCAATTATGATCTCCTGCTCACTGTGTACACGGCTACCTGATGACCTCTAATTGGTTCATGTGAGGTCACGACCCACATCCGATAATATAGGTCAAGGAGATTGTGAGATGGCGGTCGTTTTTCTTCCGCTAAATCCGTCTTGTCGAGTCGGATTTGTTGGATTTACGATCAGCGAACCGTAGGGTGTCATTAAAGTCTTGTTATTTTTCTTCATTTTCACTCTTACAAACAATTTATTGAATAGGTTAAAGTGTGGTCAGATTCACAAGGATTCTATGTGCTTATCTTTTTTTGTGGGTCACCTGAAGATTAGGCACCTCTGTTTATTTCACTTGATGATTAAACACCATAACGCTACAAGAGGGGGTTGGGTTAGGTTAGGTTAGCGTACAGGTATTTAATCACGTCTCGGCGTAATTTTGGACGTGATCTTTGTGCTATGGCTTAAATCTTAATTAAATACACCTTTACCTGGAATACTCAACCGTACGATCTTTCAGGAATTCAGAGTCCCAGACGAACACAGCCTTCCATTTTATTCATTGTCCTTCATTCACCCATAAATAATGATAACTGATGCATTCTTCTATAGTGTTCTTTCACGATAAGACTGTTACTTCCCTCTGGTTACCATAACACGTTCAATCTCATTTTTTCGAATCACCTGAACATTAAACCCCCCTGCTAAAATTGCCTTCCCCCGCTTATGTAATTAACGTAACATTTATTGTAGAGAAATGAATCGATCTTATGAATGAAATTATACTCTTAATATTCATATATAAGAACATAGCAACATACCATACGTGTCATTAAGGGATTTTTGTGGTTAAGAACAGGTTGGTCATAAAGGGCATAGGATAAGACGTGGTGTGAGTGTCCTTTCATCCACTAAGCTAGCTGCTCGCCCTCGTCTCCTTACCTCTCACCAGCTGCTATGTGTAGCTCCTCCAGTGATCACGTGTGACTCTCTAGGGACCCCGAGTATAGACATGACCACCCCCCCCCCCGGCTTGTACCATCCACCACTTCTCACACCTGGATGATAAAATTTACCTACTACTTAATAATATAACTAACACTCATTATACCATTAATTTCATATAGTTATTCACGTAAATATTGTTTTTAAATAGTGTAATGAAGCGAGGGTTTTTATCCAGACACGACAGGTAAGCCTCCTTGATCTTTAAATGCCACAAAGCTTACAATCTGTGGGTGGACTTTAAACCCTCTCACCAGTGCAGCGTAGAGGAGGGTGACTCACGCGTCTACCTGCCAGGTGTTGAGGATCATCACTATCATTACTATCACAACAAAAGGTTACTATGCTACTCAGGTAATACGTTACTGAATTTATCTCAAGCTGTTTTCAAGGTCTGAGAGTTGCCGTATCATCATGGTCTTATAACAAAACTGATGCGTAAATGCTGAGTATGATATAAAATTATTACATAATTATATAGTTTCCAGTAAAGTGGTGGGTTTGATATAGAGTTAATCAGTATTGTACTATTGTTATTTCTTTCACTAAAACAAGAATTATGTGCATGTAGTACTAGTACTCAATGATCATTTTATTATTATTATTATTATTATTTACACTACATTACATCTGGCGTCGTGACAGCTAAGTAACGTCATCTCATTAGTATAAGGAATACCATTACTGTCCCTTGCTACCGGTGTGTGGGTGGACCTTGTATGGGTCACGTGGCGGGCGTGTGGGCGCATGTGTAAGAGATAGTGGGTACACGTGACTGGCTAGGGGTGCGGGGAGGTGCAGGGAGGTGTCATGGGTGAGTCCGCCTGCCGCTAACCGATCGTCCTCAGAGCTGATCCTCCATCCAGTGATAAGAGGGAGCATTGTCATAGCCATCAATAACTCACCGTAAAGCTAACCAGTAATCAGTTTTTTTCATATCCGGCAAGGTACTGTAGCTTAAGGTAATTGTTTAATAATGAAGTGAAATACAATGGGTGGGTTACTAATCTTCATGTGATCCGTCTATCAATATAAACCCTCCCCTTAGGTTAGGTTAGCGTGGTTAATCTTTTGGTGAAATAAGCTAAGGTAGAGACTCTTCAGGTGATTGGGATAAAAGTATGTAAATGTTTGTATTGTATGTTTGGGATGTATGAAGGTGAATTGTATGGTGTACATATATCTTCGTGTATGTGTACTGTATATGGTTTACATGTATGATCGTGTATATGTGCATTTGGTGTACATGTTTGATCGTGTGTATGTACGTATGGCCTACATGTATGATCATGTGTGAAATTAGGGGCAAGTTTCGTTACGCCATTTGCCTCTGTCTACCCATCAGTAATCGGGAACCTGGATGTTAATCGATTTATGGATCGTGTTCTGGGGTAATGGTTAGCCAGTGCAGTTGGCGAGTTGTCCGGGCTTCTTGGACTATTCCTTGACACTGGGTCATGGAACTCGTTAACTCAGGGTGTGGTTGTTGTGTTGGCGACAGATTTTGCACCTTAAACAAATTCACGCCTAGGTGGCCCTTGAGTCGGCCATCCTCGTGCGACCCATTATGCTAATATGAGTGAGCGAGGGTGAAAAGGGATGGTAATTGGCTGAACGGGAAAGTCAAATGAAAAAAATCAAACTTTATTTAAATACTTTTAATATATAAAGTAATAAAGCCGATTTTTTTTAAATTGGTGCACGTGTGATCCTGTGTATGGTGCACGTGTGTGATCCTGTGTATGGTGCACGTGTGTGATCCTGTGTATGGTGCACGTGTGTGATCCTGTGTATGGTGCACGTGTGTGATCCTGTGTATGGTGCACGTGTGTGATCCTGTGTATGGTGCGTGTGATCCTGTGTATGGTGCACGTGTGTGATCCTGTATGGTGCACGTGTGATCCTGTGTATGGTGCGTGTGTGATCCTGTGTATGTGACGTGTGTCCTGTGTATGGTGAACGTGTGTGATCCTGTGTATAGTGCACGTGTGTGATCCTATGTGGTGCACGTGTGCGATCCTGTGTACGTGTGTGTATGGTGCACGTGTGTAGTCCTGTATGGTGAACGTGTGTGATCCTGTGTATGGTGCACGTGTGTGATCCTGTGTATGGTGACGTGTGTGATCCTGTGTATGGTGCACGTGTGATCCTGTGTATGGTGCACGTGTGATCCTGTGTATGGTGCGTGTGTGATCCTGTGTATGGTGCGTGTGTGATCCTGTGTATGGTGAACGTGTGTGATCCTGTGTATGGTGCACGTGTGTGATCCTGTGTATGGTGAACGTGTGTGATCCTGTGTATGGTGCACGTGTGTGATCCTGTGTATGGTGCACGTGTGTGATCCTGTGTATGGTGAACGTGTGATCCTGTGTGATGATCCTGTGTGGTGCACGTGTGTGATCCTGTGTATGGTGAACGTGTGTGATCCTGTGTATGGTGCACGTGTGTGATCCTGTGTATGGTGAACGTGTGTGATCCTGTGTATGGTGCACGTGTGTGATCCTGTGTATGGTGCACGTGTGTGATCCTGTGTATGGTGCACGTGTGTGATCCTGTGTATGGTGCACGTGTGTGATCATGCACATGTGAGGATATATAAGGTGTGTGTGTGTGTGTGTTCCTCCCAGTCACGTTTCTCTCGTCTTCCTCACCTTTCCTCACTTCTCTCACCTGTATAACCATTTGTAAACAGATCAACATAAGCTGCATTTATATGAATATTTAGATTATTGTGGTTAAGGCGAATGCCCTGACCGCGTCTCCCTAATAACCTGTTGCTACTTGTTGATGACGCCATGGGTGCGGCGTCCTTGGCGGCGGCGTCTACCCGGAGTACTCTGTAATGACGTCACAGTCAACATCCGCGTTGCCTCACCCCCTCCCTCCCATCTCCCCCCCCTTCTATATCCCCTCCCCTACAGCCCCCCTCCCTTGAGAGAAATTTCAGAGATAAGGTTGAGGCACTAGGGGAGAAACTCAAGATAAGCTGATAAAGAGCTCATTGTCTTTATCTACTCGTCAAAAATTAAGCTTGATGGCAACTCACCCTCAGCAACACGTGACCGACAGACACACGTGGCGGCGGTTCTTGCATTTACAGTAAGTAGCTCGGTTTATCTTCGTGTAATTTATACTATTTTAATATTTTATTCCATGTTTATATTTTATTCTCAAAGTATTTAGAGAAACGTTTCAGTATTTTTATTATTATTATTATGAAACTAAGGACCGTTTCGAGTCACCGTGAGAAAGACTTGTTGCAACGGATACGAAACACCCCAGGGACTCACTGCTTACATCCGGACCCGAACGCTAAGATCGAACCCAAATCCACATAGTAAAATTGCGGGTTTGGCTCGGGTAAGTTAGGCTAGGATGTAGACAGATTAAGTTTGGTGAGGTGGGAAGGTGGATTAGGTTATGGTTGAGGGTGATTAGGTTAAGTTTAGTTAGGTTAAGGTCAAAGTATAGTGGGTTATGTTAAAGCAAGGCATCTTAAGGTACGGTAGGGTAGGACAGGTTAAATTAGGACAGGTAGGTTAGGTTAGGGTAAGGTAGTTAAGGTATGGGGGGTAGGGGAAAGGTTGGTCAGGTTAGATTTAAGTCCGGGCAGTATCTTACGGGTGTACTGTACCTCATTACCAGAAGTAATTATACGAGTATCACGTGACCACAGGAGGGTGTTGTTGTTGTGTGCTCCTGTGTACACCCACGCCAGCTGTCACTTAATAGTCCACCTGGCCACCAGCTGTCTCTCATTTTAAACGATTCAGTTTCGCTTTCAGGTTTACCTCTGGTTACCAGCTGTTCATCAACCATCAGAGCTGTCTAGCCATACTTCCTCTCTTTGTGTGTGACAGAGCTCACTAACTGTGGTGCAGGTACAGAATCCGCCATGTTGAAAAGGTGTAAACAAACTGCTGCCGTCTACTCACTATAGCTGAAATGTAAGGCGGCAGATTGGACAGGAAAGTCGGGTGATGTGATCAGCCTCATGAGAAATCATCCAGAAGACGAGTTGTTACGTAATCAACAGCGATTTGTTGATCAATTGCCAATTAAAGGACTCACTTGTATGGGAAGTGACGTCACGCCGTTTATAATCTGTGACTGTATCCAGGATTTGTGGGTCAACTGCTTCCTGTAAATGGAGTGTTGGATGAATGATCTTATAGGAAGATAAACGCTTTGTTCTTTGAGTTTGGATAAAGTAACTAAAGATTAAACCCTTGTTGTGCTGATTGACTAAAACCTTACCAACTGCCTGGTGCTCAAATCATTACCCGCGTTACCTTGCTCGAACAACATATTGTAGAGTAAAGTAATATACCCAAATTACCTGAAAATATATGTCACTACACTGATAACTGCTGGTGTGAGTCATAGTTATATAAAAGTGGCATAACAAGTGGCCAATACCAGGCTGTGACGCTATACAATAATAACTACAGTGGGATGATATAAAACACTGCTGTACTAAGCCCCCAGGTACACCGGAAAGCAGCGTATAGCCAGTACTGCACTCTGTCGTCTTCATTCCCCAAACTGTAAAATTAGGTACTTGTTTATAGCTGGGTCAACTTGGGGTCTTATGGGAACGAACCAGTGACCCTAAAGACAAGAGACAAGCGCACCCCTGTGTAGAATGAGACCACGTTATTTTCTGCGTCACTTCTTTAGAGACGGAGTCCGTCTTACTGATAAAGGGAACTAAAGTTACATCAGGCTCTCTGTGGTCTCCAACGGTACCTGTGTTATGTTCTTCAGACTGGTTAGGTTAGGTTAGGATCTCTGTCCCTAGGTTGACTCGAGGACAGCCTGATACTCTGCCTGAGGCTAACTCGTGGGGCAGAGTATCCAGTGTCCAGCTTCTTCTCCCTAAAGAGTAAGTATAGCATTACACTCCCCCGACCTTTAATACGACATCAACACGGCTACCATGACGTTGTGGTAACAGATACACAACAACTGGCACATGAAGGACTTTTATCACTCACATATATCTAAGTAACAAAATACTTTAATGTGTGAAGGTAATTAACAATATAAAAACAGCTGTTGCACGTGTTTTGTGTTTATGTAGTGGAAGTATCAAAGACCTAAGTCAACAGGAGAGGGAACTTTGCGATTCAATATACAAAATAAACGATATACAGTATAAGCCTATACATATACCAAAGAAAAACAAAAAACAATTACTGTATCCCATAATTAATCAGGTATTTCAAACAGGTGTTACAGGTGTTTTTGCGTCATGTTAATCAAGGTATCACGGATCAGGGAAGGTAAACTTGTGAAGCCATAGGTCGGGGCTTACCTACAGATATACGTCCACCGCACCCCACCTGTGCCAAGAACCTCACGCCAGGGGTATACCGAAGAAGATGCTACCTGCTGGGGGGAATTTTAAGTTTTAACCCTAAGCTGAGGTAATTTAAGTCATTTAAAAGGTAAAGACCATATGTTAGGATAAAAAAAAAGGGGGAAGAGAAATATATATAGTGATTTACGAATGAAATTGACGGAAAAGTAATGGATAAGTTATGGAAATGTGTGGAGCAGGACCGAGGGTAAATGACTCGTGGCTATCATCGAAGACCTGACTCACCCATTTACTGTTGTCTAGTTCAAGTCCAGAGTTGTATCTCACCTGATGATAACACCTGGTGAGATACACTCTACTCTAGTGTCCTGTGTCTCTCCTTCCCTCACCACTCTCCTTCCCTCATCACTCTCCTTCCCTCACCACTCTCCTTCCCTCATCACTCTCCTTCCCTTACCACTCTCCTTCCCTCTCCCTCTCTTCAAGTGTTGCCTCCCATTCATCCACCTTCTCATTGTTCATTATTCAGTGTCTTCCCCTTTCATTTTCCCAACGTTACATTAATGGTAAATATTTAATGAAGACAGACCACCATTACTCGTCTCTCTCAACACCAGACTGTCCTTACTGTTATATTTTATCTGTTATCAGTGAACTCTTGAAGCAGCTTGAGAGAGAGGGGGGCACACATAGCCCTATCCCAACGTGAATGGAGCCTGGGGTGAGACTGATATTAGGACATGAGTCAGTATAATTGTGACGTGAACTGCCTTTTAGGAGAGGGGAGGGGGTGGGTGAGGGGGAGAGAAGGGGAAGGAGGGTGAAAGGGTGGGTGCAGGGGAGGGAAGGAAGGGTGGTGGTAAGGAAAGAGAAAAGGAATATAAACAGAAGAGAGAAACTAAGAGGGAGAATAACAGGTGATGGCAGTAGGAATACAGAGAGACAGATCGAGAAAGTGAATAGCGGGAGAGGAAATGGCGATAATACTTCCCTCACAGATACTAAAAGCATTTATATGTTTTGTGTGTGTCTGTGTGTGTGTGTGTGTGTGTGTGTGTGTGTGTGTGTGTGTGTGTGTGTGTGTGTATGCGTGCGTCAATTATGGCTCATGGGTTATGAAAACTCTGCCCATGACAAGTCCGTTACAATACCAGGTGGACTGGGTGACTGTCATGTGCAACCACTGTGGATGGGGTGACCTTGAGGTGTGCCCGTAGCCCCTCGTGTACCAATATGGCGGCCAAGTGTTGCGTGACGTCATGACAACACGAGAAAATAACCGTGTTGATTGGCCACCTTCTGAGGCTACGAGACGCCCGGACTCAAAAGAACCAAACAGTAGCATGAAATCACACGTCCAGGAACAACCTCACACACACAAAAAAAAAAAAAAATAACACCCGGGAATTTAGCAGACTCACCAACTAATCTATTTATGGTGTGAGAGAATGTTACAGAGTCGTTAAAATGGCGACAAAAGAACGAGAACAACCATTGAAGACGCGGCCGTAACTTATGCCTTGTTAGCCCATAGAGCCTTGGGAGAGAGCGATGAATGGCCCACCTATAGAGACGAAAAAGGGATCAGGGGGTCCAATAAGAGGTTTTACCCATTAAAAGGTTGAAAGGGGATCGAGTCTAGTGGGTTACAGGATCGAGGAGTCATTATGGGGGTACTGGTGGATCCTAAGTGGGGGGTAAAGGGAGATCATGGTATCCTACACTCCTTCGGGTAATTTTTAAGGACTCGTTGGATGGAGCCTTTGGGGACATTAGTTACCGAGGCGGTGTGTGGGGTGTCGTGTGGGCTGTGATCTACAACACTGTTAGAGGAGATAACTCGCCCTGTAGTACTCCGTTGCTGTGTGAGATGAGACGCGAAGGGTGAAAATATGGAGGGAGACCGAGAGAGAGAAAAAGAGAGAAAGAAGGGGGAGGAGATAAAGAGAAAGAAAGAGAAGAGATACTTGCCCTGTGGGACTCTGTTACTGTGTCAGATGAGAAACGAAGAATGAAATAATGAGAGAGAGAGAGAGAGAGAGAGAGAGAGAGAGAGAGGTCAAGTAACCCACCTCGAGGTCTCTCAGTCCACCAACAACGTGAGGATGACAATGGAACTTGCCGTTTAAGTGTAAGACGCCGAGAAGTACTGTGATGTAAAGGTGTTTTTTAATCACTTGCTAAATCAGTGTCGTGTTGAGTCTCCTTCACGTTTCAGAAATGTTTTGCCTTTTTATATGGAAATGAGGTAGTTTTTGTTGTTACCATATACGGTATACTGATACACACACACACACACACACACACACACTGCCTGCAGGAACAAACGGTTTACTAGCATAAATTATGATCTCGTAGATATGGTGAGTCGAACTCTCTCTCTCTCTCTCTCTCTCTCTCTAAGGATGGACAATAAGGACATTAGGATTGGTTGGACAGTACGATCAACTACCTTTTCTCTATGATGAACGAGCATAATAAGGGGCTGATATTTTCCCAGGAAGAATAAGGACGGAGTAAAGGGAAAGAATACCATACGTTTCTCCCAGGACGGACAAGGGCAGTAAGCAATTTTTTGCTTTACTTCTATCCCCAGGAAGGACAAGGGCAGGAGGATATTTTGCTTGTTAATTTATCCCCAGGAAGGACAAGGGCAGGAGGATATTTTGCTTGCTAATTTATCCCCCAGGAAGGAGAAGCAAGCACACAGTCGGGGCTCCACCTATAATAATATGGTCCAATGGTGAGTGGCTTCCGCCCGCTGGAACAAGGTGACCTGCGCCTGCTGGTGATATTACCTAACAGATGGGTGACGGGAACCAAACCTGACCACTGTTTTCCACCCGTTGTCTACACCCTGTATGTATGTATGTATGTATGTATGTATGTATGTATGTATGTATTTGTTTCTAGTTTTATGGTTTGTCTTTTTGTTTTTTTTTGAACTATTTTCGGTGTTTTTCCTTGTTTTTTTTTATTTGTTATTGTGTTTTTGTTGTTTTTTTGTTCTACTTTATCTGTTATTGTAACATGAGGTGTTCTCCCAGGCTTCTTTCCTCAAGGAGATGTTCTCTTATCAGTTCTCTCCCACGAATTTATCTCCCACATTGAGTTCTCCCCTATACAACATTAACCTAAGTTCCGTTTTCTCTTGAATGGTCTTCTCTCCCTCTCTCCCTCCCCCCTCTCTCTCCCCTCCATCCCTCTCGCTCTCTAGCTCCCCCCTCCACCCCTCCCTTCTTACCTCCTTCCATCTCCCTCCCCCTCCACCCTCCCTCTAGCTCCTCCACCCTCCCTCTACCTCCCTTCCATATCTCTCTCTCCACCCTCCCTCTAGCTCTCCACCCTCCTCTACTCCTTCCATCTCCTCCACCTCTCTAGTTCCCCAGTCCTCCCTTCCCACTCATCTCCTCCCCACATCAAGACTATTAACACTCACACCCCCTTCCCCTTGCTACCTCCTCCTCTCCCCCTTAACACCACACCGACTTGAGTGTTCCTTAAAGCTCGGCTGTGACTGAGTGTGAGTTTACCTGTCGAGTTTACCTGTGTGGTGCGGTTAGTTCCCATGGTGATAGTCTTACTGTGTGTATATGTTAGAGAACTGAGCCAATAGTGGTAAATGGTGGTGAGTGGTGATGGATGTATGTATGTATGTTTTAGATTCGTTATTTCTGTCTGTTTGTCTGTGTGCCTCTCTCTCTCTCTCTCTCTCTCTCTCTCTCTCTCTCTTGTACCACCACAATAAACTCCCTACAACAGGTACAAGGAGAATCAGGCAGGCTGGGAGACAAGGATGAGGCCAATGGAGGTAACCTGTCTGGCAGCGACCTTAACGAGCTGATGGGGGGGGCTAACGAGCAGTCAACAGCGGGGTTAACGACGAGAGGGGAGGAGGTCAACGAGGTTAAGTGAATTGGAATGTTGTGGGAGGAGAGAGAGAGAGAGAGAGAGAGAGAGAGAGAGAGAGAGAGAGAGAGAGAGAGAGAGAGTCGTACCACCAATCAGTGTAGGGTGGTGGTGGTGTCGTCCTCGTCAGCTTTGGTTACCCTCCAGTTAGGCTTCACGTAAACTTTGAAATCCCTGACCAACCTTTTCCTCTTTTCCCCTTATTCATCCCCTTACCCTTAGGAACGCCCCTTTACAGTGTCATTAAGATTCAGTTTTCGGATCACCTGAAGAATCTCCCACCTCTGCTTATTTCACCTAAAGATTAACCACCCTAACACTATTTGGGGAAATATAAGAAGAAGGAGTAGTAGTTAATCTTTAGATGAAATAAACAGGTTGTGACTGACTTTATTATCAGTGATGTCAATTTAGGCTGTTATATATCCGCGTCTTCCCACCAATTCGTAAATTTGACTCACTGAAGCGACAGCCAGAGAAGGGAATAATCTAGTGTATTCCTGACTTATGAATGTAAATATTATACTACTTTCAGCCGTTCTTCTCCCTACACTCCATCGTAAAGGATAAAGATTCTATACTCGTAAATCCAACACTGGGATCACTTGTTCACTTCCTCCCTGTATAAGTATCGTCGAGGATTTTAGTCTTCAGATTTAAAGTTTAGTCGATTTGGGCATAAGTTCGTTATCTGTTCTCATTTAGTCCCACACTTCCACACTGACAAAGGTTCAGGTGGATACAGGAGCCTGTGTATGACCGCGACTGTGAGAAACGGAGAAGTTACCAGCGATCCGTCCATCTCAGAGAGGAAGAGTAAATGAGTGAGACATCGGGGCGAGAATAACCAGCTACCGACTCTGTTCGCTGGTTGTGTTCGCCGCCTATTGTGAACTGACTGGCCGGAATTGTCTCCTCTATGCACTGGGCCAGACTAATTCCCAGCCACCCGCCTGCCTGCCTCACTTGTTCCCTGAGCGGTCAGTGAAGCGGTGGGCTCATCCCCTCTATACTATACCGAAAAACGATACTTTGTGAACTCATAAGAGATGGATACTAGCCGCCACTCACACAAAAACATCCTGTGAAGGAATGATTCCAAGAAATAGTTATCTCGAGCCTCTGCATCTGTGTGTTTCAACTATCAGGAATATGAAACACCAAACATAAGACTAAAATAAAAATTACAGTCGGAATATACAGGGGGTATATCTACAGCATCTAATTAATTTACATTTGACTGTTGTTCATAACTAAATACAGGATACCACTGTAGTTGTACCGTTGCCATATTGAACCTGTCACCTGTATCTACGTTGCTAATGATTAATATTGGTAAGCAGTTGTCATTTTGGAATATTCATATCAACAGGTTACCTGAACTGTTGTTTTTGAAGTGCAACAAATAAAAATACTTTAATCTTGGTCCAACAAGATGGCAACAACACGGCACTTGATCCTTATTTTCTATTGTGGCAGCGACTAGGGGAAACTTAACCATTATTCTCCCACCCGTATTTACAAACTGAGGGCAGAGCAGGGCAGGGCAGGGGACACGCAGGTGCACCCCAGAATGGCCGGTGGGAACTAGAGGTAATTGAATAACGGAAGGAAAAGGCAGAGGACTGGGGAAGTGTAACTGGCTCGGAGAAAACTCAATACTTTGTTAGAATTTGACACCATCGTCCTACCCGACTACGAGTTTTTTTTTTTTTTTTAGAGTAAATGTTGGTAACCTAATCTAAAGATCTTCGGTTATTTTTAATTTGGTTAGGTTAGGTTAGGTTCAGTTAGGTTAAGTTAGGTTACTTCGTCTCATCTTCCAAGTGCGATATAATGTGCTGTTGTTGTCATAGGCGCCATTTTGTAAACAAACACTTGTCATATTTTCGTCTTACGGCTGCGACATTTTTTGATAAACCTTTTATTACTATTATTATTACTGTATTATTATTATTATTATTATTATTATTATTATTATTATTATTATTACTTGGTGTTGCTTTTCCTTTAGTAATTATGAGTAACTTATTTTAATCTTCCGCGTCTGTTTAACATAAATCCCCTTAAAATTATTTTCCCTTTACACTTTTCTCTTCAATCATAATTTCCTTAGTATGTAATTTTCTTACAAATACAATAATTATTTTCACTCAATCCCTATTCTTAACCCATGTTCTTATTCTTAACCCATGTTCTTATTCTTAACCCATGTTCCTCCTGAAGTCAGACCTAAAATATGTGATGAGGTTCAATGTGTAAGAGTTTAGCTGTACAGTGACGATAAGAAGTTACTATTACAGATGAATCACCATAAGGCGTGATGATGTAGCCGTTCATTTAATCGCAGTTATTCACGTTCGCTTCCATCTTTGTCCAGCTATACAATCTTCCAGGGCTCATTTATGAATACTGGAATTTTGCTCTGGAATCGCCCGACGTGATATTCCACAAGTCAGTTACCTTCTGTAGGTGGGGAGGGGGGAGATGCCTCACCCACCAGTCACCTCGCTATACACTCACCACAACTTTACATCTCGTCCAACAATTTTATTTTGTACATAGATTTAAGGATATTAAATATTTCAACTAAATTAAAAAAATGAACTTTTCGTTTCTATTGTTTTCGATATTTAGCTTATATGTGTTGACCGGGGTGTCGGGCCAACACGGCGTGGTGCAGGGGAACAACGCGTCCTCCAGCTCAGAGGAGCAGCTGACCCAGAAGAGTTCCTCTGAATGGAGGAACCCCTGGAAGACAAAATCCCTCAGCACCAAGCCACAGGAGACGAAATCCCTCGGCAAGAAGCCCTGGGAGAAAAAATCCATTGGCATGACGCCCCGGGAGACGAAATCCCTCAGCACCAAGCCCCAGGAGACAAAATCCCTCGGCAAGAAGCCCTGGGAGAAGAAATCCATTGGCATGACGCCTCGGGAGACGAAATCCCTCGGCAAGAAGCCCAATGAGACGGAATCCCTCGGCATCGAGCCACAGGAGACGAAATCCCTCGGCAAGAAGCCCTGGGAGAAGAAATCCATTGGCATGACGCCCCTGGAGACGAAATCCCTCGGCAAGAAGCCCAATGAGACGGAATCCCTCGGCATCGAGCCACAGGAGACGAAATCCCTCGGCATCGAGCCACAGGAGACGAAGTCCCTCGGCATCGAGCCACAGGAGACGAAATCCCTCGGCAAGAAGCCCAATGAGACGGAATCCCTCGGCATCGAGCCACAGGAGACGAAATCCCTCGACGAGATTCCCAAGGAGACGAAATCCTATGGCAAGAAGCCCAATGAGACCCTCTGCACCTTGAGTGGTAAAGGAAAGAGTGGTTACCCTTTCAAGTTCCGTGTTAAAATGTCTGATTTAGACAAAAATCTTAAGGACAAGAGCTTGGTGAAGGTGAATAAGGCAGGACCCGGGACCTTGTTGGTCCAGTGTAAAAGTCGTAAGTTCTTCGTGAAATGAGCTCACTAAGCTCTTCTTCATATTTTTTTCTTCGTTGTTGTTACTCTTCATATACGGAAACTCTTCAGTATTACTTACCATGAAGGGAGTCAACATGGATTCTCGGCATTATCATCCATAGCCATTTTTACCTTGTCTTAACTAACTCTTACAGTTCTAAGGTGTTGGTTTACATGACGACAGTACTTGCAGTTTTTTTCTTTAGGTCTCTCTCTCTCTCTCTCTCTCTCTCTTTCTCTCTCTCTCTCACCATCCATAACGTTCCCTAGTTCCCACTCTTATTATCCCTTCAATATCACAGAGCTCCGGAGACACCCCAACACAGACCAAACCCACACCACCAACACGGCTCACATCCCCACGACCCACGCCCCTATCATCACCCTTACGGCTCAGGGCGTGTGGGGAGCAGTAGGACGGGATGAGGGCACAGGTGAGAGAGGGCAGGTGTTATGCTACATCCTGGGACGGCTGCTGAGACATCCGGCCTCATCTCAGACAACACAGGTGCTGCCCAGCTGCTGCACAGGTGTGAGGGAGAGACCAGCGAAACACCAAACCTCCTTCACCCTCTTATCTCGCGTGTTTTTGTTTTGTTGCTCGTGGTTGCTGTTGTGTAGATATTATGTTCAATACAGTATACTCGAGTAGAAGAGGAAACGGATCATGCGTGTCTTTCATCAAGCGTTTTTTGTTTTGTTGTGATTCGTATAGGATTTTGTGTGTGTGTGTGTGTGGATTCTCTTTTCCGGGAATATAATTTACTCCTTAAAGTACAAGAAAAAAGTAAACATTGGAATTATAGTGTTTTGTTTTGCTTGTTCCTGTAAAAACTGGCAAGTAGCTGGCTGGGGTTTTCTCAATGCAGATATTTTTTATCTAGACAAGTTATTATACATCTTAAAAACTAGGAAAATATTTGAATCCCTATATAAAACACTTGTGGGATTCCTTACACATCAACAAGCGAGGACAATGCTGCTGTTGGAGTACAAACATTCACACAATCACCAAGAAAATCTATAAAGCACTCTGTATATTTTTTTCTGAGACACCCTGTACTGAAAGATACTAAAATGAAGAGCGGCGAAAAAAGAATCATAAACAACACGACGGATGAGAACCAACACAGCTGCCCAGACGGTTATAAAAAAAACGACGTAAAAATAGACATTTCTCGATAAAAATTTACATATTCTTACATAAAAATAAAGGTAAGAGTCATATAGTGAGTGAGTTTGAGTAGCTAACGAAGAGTGATAATTCGATTTAATAATCAGCAGATCAAGACAGGAATTCATTGTACTTGAGGCTATGAACATGTGTGAATATTTCTACGTGTTGTCTTAGCACTTTGTACTGTATAATATTCATAGAAGATAATGATAGACATAATTATAGGTTATGTATATATGTGGATATTCTGTTTGTAATCTTAGCGGTTTTGTCGTTTTTACCATATATCTTGTACAGTACGACTTTCTTCTTTCATTTCCCTTGTCATTGGGATTCACTTTAACCCCTTGTATCCCTCTAATCCACCTAATGGGGGCGAGGAGGAAGAGTTGATAGTGTGGATGATATTTACAGTTTGTTTAATGATAGGGTTAGTGGTGTGGTGGACGGGAACCGGTGCAGATGTGGTGATGGTTGAGGGTGGTGGTGGTGGTGGTGGTGGTGACAAGTGTGTGTGGTGGAAATATGCCGCCTTTTAACTTCTTACTTTCTCTCTCTCTTCATTTAACAAGTTTTTATATTCCTCTCTCTCTCTCTCTCTCTCTCTCTCTCCAATAATGAGTCTGTAAGTCTGTCTGTCACTCTCATCATCATCATCATCAACATCACTAACAAGTTCATTAGGAGGTAAGGAATACACGACCTTGACTGCGTAAGTACATGAGGACCAGCTCCCCCTCCCTCTCTCCCTCCCTCTCTCTCCCCCCAGTCTCGCCTAGCAGCTGCTCTCTTCGTGTCCCTCTTCTCTCAGCTCACTGCTCTCAGATGATCATTTCTTTCAGGACCCTTATTCTCAGCTCAATATATCTCAGTTCAGTACAAGTTTACGTACGTCTTTTAGCTCAGTATTCTCAGGTAAGCATATCTCCCAGCTCAAACACACACATATCTGATAGTTTTAAGGCAGTAACTCCATCCGTTTTGTAGTTAGAGCGTTAATAAACAGACAGACATCAGACCCGCGCCATCTATCGACTCGCGCCAGCCGTCGACAAGCGCCATCTGTCGACCTGCTCCAGCTGTCAACACGCGCCATCTATCGACTCGCGCCATCCGTCGACACGCGCCATCTGTCGACCTGCGCCATCTGTTGACCTGCGCCAGTTGTCGACGCGCTGCCATTGTTACCAGGTACCAGCCCCTAGCAACCCTGGCCGGGAGACAGTATTGCCAACCACCGAACAGTCAACCCACCAGTATCCTAGCTCCCCCCTCCCTGTCCCAGCCATCCCAGCCCGTGTCACAGCTCCCCACGTCCCAGCCAGAATTATCAACCCCAATGCCACAGCCCCTTACCAAACCCAAGCCATCCCTGGTCTAGAATCTCAGTCCCCACATCCCATCCACGTATCCCAGCCCATGTATCCAGCCATCCCATCCACGTACCCCAACACATGTATCCAGCCATCTCAGTCTATCCAGCCACCCCAATCCATGTATCCCAGCCGCCCCACCCTTAAGAAACACACACAAACCCCAACAGTCACTTGACCTCTTAAAAGTCGACAAAAAAACAGCCACTTTCTCCCTAACTTTCAACTGTGGTGCCGGGGCTTACAATGAGAGGCTGCCGCGGTGTGTCTGGTCACTAGTGCGGGTTATATTACTGTGTTTGTTTACTGCATGACGTTTGATACGATTTATTTACCGGGATAATACAAAGTAAACAACAACAGGTGATCATAGACAATTAATAGAGCATCAACAGGATTACAAACAATATTTATAAATGTTTGTGGATTTTACTGTGCTATTATAACCTCTGCTGTTCAACTGTAGTTTATCATACACAATATCTAATGAAGTTGCCAATGAAAATAGTACCAAACATTAAGTAAAGGAAAGGTGATCAAATACGTTACATTAGCGTGCACCGAAAACAACACAAAAATAATCCCACTCGAACTAAAATGTCCATCAGTCAAGGTAGAAAAGGCGGGTACCATGCTGATTTAACACATAATAGGTTAGCGGTTATTTTGAAAGACAATAAAACATTGCCTTGAAAGATTAAACAACTATAGGGTAAATACGTCTTGGTAGCACCTTAATTTTCAAACCTTTCCGTTGCTCTTTAACCCTGCCAGTTGGAGCATTTAAAGCTCAAACGTAACGCTAACGAGCAGATCAGTAGCGAACAGGATAAAAGTAAAAAGTAAATGTAAGTAAAGAAACCTGATAGCGTTGCAATTTTTCTCCACAGCTCATAGATGTACATTAATCATTTATGTGTATATTATTTCCCGCCTCCTGTTGTGTATAATTTATTAGACGACTGGTAAGGGATGACAAGTATATTAGCCTCTGGGACTCAAGTTGTTTTGGTGGGAAGATCAGCCCTGGGAGGGGATTACCGAGAGGGAGAGCGAGCGGTGTTATGAGGCGCTCAGGGGTAGGGAAAACATCTAATGGTAGACAGAATATTTGACGACATTTACCATCAGAATATAACAGTGAGGTGTAGTCAGAAGCGATGTAGCTAGTTAGGAGGGCGTGGGAAAGAAAAATAGAGGAAGAGGGACAAGCTGGGGGCGGATATCGGAAAAATGGTAAAAACAGGCCGGACATCAGCCAGCATCGTGCGCCTCCAGCTGCTCTGCTGTTCAAGGTGAGGTAATGGCCGCCGCCCCGTTAAACTTGCCGCGCCAAAATACAAACTTATTTACCAAGATATTAAGTAAAATATCATTCAGTACAGTTGGTAATGTCTTATATATCTGTACCATAATATATCTATGTAATCCAGAGTAAATGAGATGAGAGACACAGCGTTACGTTAGGGGTTCGGATGACAACAGACATCAACGTACGGTTACTGATCAATATTTGGCCCATTCACAACACCGGGGTTTAAGAGAAACAGTGTGGCAAGCGGAGGTATTCGGTTAATAATCAATATCTGGCCCTGAATGACAATGAGGATCGGTTAAAGTACCGTTTAAAGGGAAGCAAATGTGCGTGTGATAACTTACTGATGCTGGGATGTTTGCCGGTACCGGGGAGCGGCTGAGCCCAGATACACCACCACTACTACTACTACGACACACACAGACACACACACACACACACACACACACACACACAGACACACACACACACAGACACACACACAGACATACACACACACACACAGACACACACAGACACAGACACACACACACACAGACACAGACACACACAGACACACTACACTAAATTTTCCTCATAACTATAGAGAAAATAGCATCTCTAACCAACATTCTTGAAGCTGAAGCACCACAAAATTTATCTAACCTAACCTAACCCAAAATCCTATCGTGATCAACTGTAACTTGACCTTAACTTAGCATTGGTTGGGGATGAAATTATCACAACTTAACATTGATTATAACCACTTTAAAGATGTCAGTGTTTTTTGCTTATTTTTATTAATGCGGTACTACCTGACTCTCTCGCGTACATTCTTGAAACAATCCCTTTAAATATTTTGATTGTTTGTATGTCTGTTTCAGTATGTTGTTTGTATTTCTGTCTGTTGTTGTTTGTTTGTCTATCTCCGTATGCTATTGTTTGCATGTTTGTCTGTGTCTGTCTCTTTCTGTTGTTGTTCGTGTTTATGTCTCTCTGCCTGCTTATTAATGATGCTTGTTGACTGTCTGCGTGTCTGTCTTTCCGTCCGTCCAAATTACAGCTCAAACTTGTATTCAAACTTCTAATTACTCTATTTGTTGTTCGTGAGAGAGAGAGAGAGTCCAGAATCTAATTTGAAAATACGAACATATCATCAAACTACTCCTGTGACCTTTGACCTCTGACCTGTAACTTTGACACGTGACCCCGATGACCCCTTTCATCACAATCTAGACCCAGTGCAATAGGCCCCACTAGCCCATGATTCCACCTTCCTCTTCCCTATCCCCCACACAAACACAGGAGTTACCAAGAACGGATTATTTAAGCTGAATTAACTAGATCTATAAGAAATATCCCTCACTTTAAAAGATATAATTCAGTCAGGTCAGGAGAGTGATTTAGATTTTAGATTGACAAAATACAGTTGAAAATCCTGAGGACTCCGAGACGGGAAAGACAAAATGGACATAAAAACCGCAGAACACAAAGGAAAGGTTCTTGGGGAAACACAACAAACACGTGTAAGGAGGAAGAGAAAGTGGCTGTGTCCCGGAAACAAATAGGCTTTTCCAGGGAGTACTTTCACTGCTTTAAAACACGACCGTGAAAGTCTTACTAGCCCCCAGAGGCCTAGACTGACGGTTGGATCTCAAGGTCGACCGTCACAAGGGAGGGGGGGGGGTTGAGAAGGAGGTGCTGAGGTAAGTCTTGTAGAACCTTGAGGAACTTTGCTCTATTTGTGGTTAATTGTTGTATGTTATGAATCACCTGAAGATTAGCCCTCCCCCAGCTTATTTCATCTGGAGATTAACAACTATAACGCTAACCAAATCTAACCTAATCCAAAATACATAACCCTAACCTTACCCAACATAATCTAACCAAACCTAACCTAACCTAGAGAGAGAGAGAGAGAGAGAGAGAGAGAGAGAGAGAGAGAGAGAGAGAGAGAGAGAGAGTACAACAGGTAAAGACTGACAGGAGAAAGGACAGGGAAGGTACGTCATCGGCCATGAGGTCTTTAACCTTGAAATTAAACGTCGAGCGATAAGTGTTGTGTGTAGGTGGTGGTGACTGCTGCCTTCACCATCCATCATTGTCACCATCACCACACCGCTGCTCACGCTTTTAAATGGTGACTCTCCCTTGAAAATGAGCACAGTGCTATGTGTAAATGAGTGGCGTAGTCTGTAGCCTTTAGGTACTGTACATGAAGATTAGCCCCCCCTAGCTTATTTCACCTTCAGATTAACCATCCTAACGCTAATATAACCTAAACTAGCTTGGCGTGTGTGTGTGTGTGTGTGTGTGTGTGTGTGTGTTTCCCTCTAAAGTTTCTGTACCCATTGATCTATATACAGTATATATCAAGACGGGATGCGTTTATGAGTCCTCAGTAGTCAGGATAAACCCGTGAGAAAATGTTGCTGTGTTTAAAGGTCAGTGACTACAGAGTGAAGTCAGTGGGAAAATCTTGGGTTTCGCGTGAGACAGTAACCAGTAACGTCACACACAACCTTCGCACTCGAGGCCATCACCAAAACACACAAAGGATTATAGATTTTTTTTTCGTTCCCGATGAGATTAGCTTCTCTCTGGCGTGGCAGCCGAGTCTCAGAGCTTTTCACCTTGCTGTAATCTATGAATACGCGGGCGAGCACGGGTGGCAGCGAGCCGTCTGCTGATCCTCGGGTATAATGACAGCACCACGGTAGGCATTGGCCGCCGTAATCGGATCGTTGGTGTTTACTCTCACGTCTCCCGAAGACTTCCAAAAACAACTTAACGCCCAGACTCACAGGAAATTCCTTGTTTATTACACTCTGTGATGGTTGGTTGTGTGAAACAACCAGGATAAACCTGATAGATATTTGGGACCATGTTGTTGAAGGGAAGCACCATAGCAAGGCAATGTTTACTTCAGACCACCTTGTACTTTAGCTGCATAAAAGCTCGAAAAGGTGAAATAATTACACTTGATATTTAAAGTCGCAAATAAGTGAATATTACGACGGGGATAAACAATATTTTCATTAATTTAATACAACCCAGAGAAAATACTATTATCTAGAACATATATGTTTACATTAGGAATACAAGAGCTGAGAACGACAGTACCAGCGAAAATACGTTATGTGTATGGTGTAATTCATACTGTAATGCAATAGCTATTTGTCTGTTTTTGTTTGGAAGGCTGTCAGTGAGAATTTAGGTGAAGCATAACGTGGAAGGAAAGATGCTTGTGTGTACTGAGGGTAGTGTTGTGTACTAGGCCAAGATTCACACTAGTTAGGCTAAACCACTGAAATAACGTTTAAAAATGGCGTCAAATTTAGAATGAACCTCTACGTAAATATTCACTTAATAACAGGAAACAAAATGAACTTGGAGAATCTTTCCAAAAATTCTGTATGTTTAATATTAATCTCTTAACTGGTGTTCAGCGAATGTATTTAATTATTGTAGAGTTTCTGTATAATTTTGATGGCAATTTGTTAAGTTACTATTGTATTTTAGCTTAAATTAATCAGCTCGATGCATTCTTAGATCTTTGTTTACGAAGAATATTCATTTTACGAACGTTTGAAAATCGAGTCCCAGGGATCCATCTTCTCCCTTGGTTGTGTTTGGTGAATTCTACTCTTGCCTCTCCTGAGCAAATAAACAGGGTAGTGCTTCCCACAGCTTGTACTGTATTACACACGCAAACACGACATGCCTCCCTGTCCGTTAACCCCCCCTCACACACACACACACCTATGGACGAATACACATACATGCACTTACAAATATACAAAAATACATAAGTACACTACACACACTCCAAACACACACACAACGAATACAATCACAACACAAAAAACCCCACGTCCAAATCAAATTGTAGTGCCATTGAATTTATCTACAATATTATACGAAATAAAATATGTCGGTGTGATTGTGGTATATATATATATTATTTCCGCTCCTTTTCAATGTAGATATTTATCGGATGGGCGTCACCTTCGGCTTGCAGATGTTAAGAGGAGTTAGGTTAGGTTAGATTAAGGTCGGGGCAGGTTGAGTTAGGTTCACTGTAGTTTAAGTTGAGTTGTAGGCCAGATAAAAACAAAAGAAAAAAGTTTACGTGTTTTAGTTCGGTTATTAATGGAAAATTATAACGTCTCTCCACCAGCCAAAAGGATATATTTCTCCAATGGTTCGACTCTTATAAGATTCGGGATATAGGGAGTATGAAGAGTTAAGTGACCCTCATTTCCTGGCATACCGTGTTGTGACCCTGGCTTTAGAAAGAGTCCACGTTTTACTTTCCGTTTCCGGCTCTTAAACTCTTTTCCTAGTATAGCTGGACTCAAGAGCCTCATACATAGATTCTCCTTCACTTCATCACTCATCCATTATGCTTGTTCCCCTCCACAACTAGTCCAAACATTCTCCCCTTTCCTTGGTTATTCACTCTTACTGCTATGATAGATTATAGTCTCCTATGGTGTCCCCTGCCACACAAGGTCCTAAATATATTATCTGGTTTATCTCTGTCACTTCACACTACCCAGCACCACCAGACATTGTGATAATACCATAAGATTCGTCAATATATTGTTGAATGTGACTTAACTTTGGGATTATAAGAAAAAATAAACAAGCAACAGTGAGTCGAATCTTTAGACAAAAATAACGTCACAGTTAACGAAAGTGGAGAATCGGGAATGTGAATTTGATAATTCACATCTTCAGGTGAGTACAGACTGTACTCAACCCTGAAGATGTGAATTACACGAAAGCGCTTGGGAACTTCGTGTTTTTTTTTCTTGTGGTTATCAGCATATACCTAGATCACGCGCACCTACAGTGATTTACTTGCATATATATATATATATATATATATATATATATATATATATATATATATATATATATATATATATATATATATATTTGTCTCAATCTTCCAGGTGAGGTTAACGAACGTGGCGACTTTCATGGTTAAACAGCTGGAGCACAGTAAAGCACATGCTCTGTGGTAAGTACGCTCTACGTGTGTTATGGAACTTTGACCCTAAAACATCAAATACACAAGACTGTTTTTCCCTATCATCCTGTCGTGTTGTTTTCCTCGTCGTGTTTGTTTACGTTCGATCGCCATTACGGCCCTGAAGAAGGAAATGTAGAAAAACAACATAGTCCGGATTCAGAGGTTCGTATACGCTTGAAACCTTGAAGTTGGTGAGGGAATAATGTTTATAACTGACTCAGCTAATCTAAAGCACAAAAATAACGTTCACGGCATTACCAGAATTACATAAAGACAAGACGTTAACCAGACACCTTCACTTAACACCATATGGGAAGGAAACTAACGTACAGAATCCACTACACGATCATCTTGAGATTAGTTTCAAGATCTTAACAGGAGTTCTTACGTATTATAGACAAGAGACTAATAGTAACTGAAAATTTGATTACCTCCAGACAGAGAAAGCAAAGTAAATATAGCTCTAAATTAAGTCAGGCAGAGAAACAAGGAAGCATGTTCTGTTTAGGCTCCGATAACTCCGGGTCGCGCACCGGCCACCCGCCATAAAACCACTTAAAGATTTCAGGGTTCCATTCCGTGACGGCTACTTGTTAAAAGAGTACTTGAGAATTTCCTCTTCTAAACAGGCTGCTACATACCCGCGATAAACAATTTACAACGGTCGCCGCCACTCAGTAAACAAGTATATTTTAAGCCAGGGCAAATTTTAGGGACTTTTGAAAGATATGTGAGGTGAATTCTGGCTTATTTCTGTTACTTATTAAGATTTAATGACTTTTAAAGATATCTCCGTCATTTTCTAGATTTTACACCTGTGTCCAGATATTCATACACTGACTGAATTTGTAATGTACTGTACTGTACATGCACTAAAGGCTCTCTAACTATGTATGTATGTATGTATGTACGTATGTATCAAACGATAGTATGTCAAATGTCTTGGTTTTGCAATTTCTTTACTCAAACGTTGAAAATTTATTGCAGTGAAATGAGGCGAAACTGCTCTTAAAAAAATACATTATGTGGGTGTCATTGTCGAGGAAGCAGTATTATATAAATGCCATGGTCAAAAACTGAAGTATGGTTAAAATTATATACACACACAGAGACACTCACACCATCTGTGAGGAAATTACTACACCACGTCAGGTCCCTCATAACACCACCTGTCCACCTGTGAGGGAACTACTACACCACGCGATGCCCCTCCTAACACCATCTGTGAGGGAGTTACTTCACTACGTGTCTGACACCATCTGTGAGGGAGTTCCTACACTACGTGTCTGCTGTTCAACACCTCAGCGCACATTTCGTGACCATTGTAAACATTAATCTGTATGTTCCTTAACCTTTCTCTAGTGAAGGCCTTTGTTAAACCACCAATGTATGTAATAAGTCATTTATGTCCAATGTATATTTTCATCCTTCGGGCTGCAGAACTTTTTCAATAAACCGTTTATTATTATTTTTTTTACACACAGAAGTGGATGGTGATACTAGAGGAAGAGATATAACTATACATACATACATACCAAGGAGGGTGTCAGGACTAGCCAGACAGACCAAGCAATACGCGCCACCAAATATTTATACGCTGCTCATAAAAGTATTACATTATGGCCCCATGATGACCTAGAGGAGGAGGCAGCGTCACCAGGACCGTTGAGGGACGGCAGCCACCCTCTGTCTTTATTGTTTTATAGAAGACTTAAAGGTCCAGACATGACCACGGCAGCCCGCCCATCATGGCGCTATGACGAGGACCTGTATATTGCTGCCGTGTGTGTGTGTGTTTGTGTGAAGGAGTAAGGGAGGATGCACCTTTTGAGGACTACCGTATGTGTGTATGTATTATTATTATTATTATTATTATTATTATTATTATTATTATTATTATATATACGTTTGGAGGATTGCATGTGTGTGTGTGTGTGTGTGTGTGTGTGTGTAGAGTATGTGTGTGTGTATATGTGCTCGTATGTGTGTTCGTGTGCGTTCTCCATGTGTGTGTTTTGTATGCATTTTTTAACTTTTTAAATGTATGAGCGACCTGTTCTTTTATGACTGTCCCTTTAAAACAATTTGCAGCGTTGTTAAGTCATAAACACGTAGTATTAAAAGTCTGGGCTCTGAGGTGGGTGGGCAGGAACCCCCCCTCCCCCCCACCATGTATAATGTGTGTAATGATGGATTTACGCTGGGACTTACAGGGATTTATGTACGTACTGATTACTGGAGACATATACACACACATGGGATTATGTAAGCATGAAACGTGTACACAGTCAGTCATACATACATACATAAATTTATGCACGCACGAATTACGGTATACATAAACGGATTTGTGTAAGCAGGATTACAAACATACATTCAAGGATTTATGTACGCATGAATTATAGGATAAATGGACTTGTTTATTCATGAATTCAATAAGAAAATATCATATATTAACGTACTCATAAGTTATATAATACTTCCAGGGATTCATGCACACATTAAGCACACAGATTTAGGCAACTTAATTTAAAAACAACGTATAATTAGAGGTTCAGGTGTGTAATAGGCCTACAGGCTCAGGTATTTATGTAAGGTGGACTGTATTAATGTAGTGATGAAGTCGTGGTAAATATTCAACATACTCTCCTCACCTTGAACGTCATAAGCAATAAATAACCCAGGAAAGATAATCTGCTTCTGAACTGATAATGTTTATATTATTTTAACTGTTGTGCTGATAAAGAGTGAATCATCAGTGCCGGTATCTTGTGGGGCCTCACTGTAGGTATTGAATATGTCTTTATATAAATACTGTATATCTTATTGACTCATGCTTGTTTATATGTCCGTCTGTCACCTCCTTTCTGGATATGCGATTACACACACACACACACACACGTTACAGAGACATGAAGGAGGAGAAGGATCACCTCTCTTAGGTCAGTGTGGGGGTCAGGTTTACTACGTACGTCTTTATGACTTTATAACGCTGCAAATTGCTTTAAAGGGACAGTCATAAACCTCCACCACACGAATAAAACGGCCCAGATTTTTTCTTTCACAACGTGGATGGTGTTTTCCTCCCATGGCGGTGACTACTTAGTTTTTTATCTTATGAATAAAACCTTTAGTGTTTCAAAAGTTTGTGGCTCAAGCTCTCTCCACACGTCTCAGTTTCAATTATAAACAAACTACAAATAACACCTTTGAGAGAGACTGCAGCAGCCTTTAATACAAGTGCACACAAGTTTAATATGAGATCATTTTGTGGTATTGTTTCTCTCTCTATATATATATTTTTAGCATAATACTGTACTAAACTTTTCTATGTGCCTTAGTATACTTCCCTTCGAAGTTTCCATATAAGGTGGTAAATATTCTTGTATGTGTTATGATTCACGATAAATGTATAGTTATAAATGCATACAGGTTTATGCAAATACTATACATAGCACCATTAAGGACAGACATGGTACAAAGATACTGTATACTGCACTAGACAAATATCACAGTCGTGCGAGAGGTGTGTATGTGTGTCGTAAACTGAATCATGTGTGCATAATATCGAATGAGTACTGTGGAATATCGAATTGAAATTTGTTTTCGATTCTCATCAAAGTTGGGGAGGGGGGGGGGTGGGTGAGAGTTCTCGGTTTATATTCACTCATGAGATAAATCACTTCCCTACCTTTTTTTAGACAATTGTGTAGTTGTTTATACACGAGTCTCATATATGTGTGTGAAGGTCTCTTAATTCTGAGAGGTTCCTTTGGGTACATATCTTAAGCTAGGTAAGATGAGGTTAAGTTTGGGAAGGTAAAGTTAAGTTATGGTTGGGTTAGGTGAAGTTAGGTTAGGTTAAGTGAGGTTAGGTTAGGGCGTATTAAGGCTGAGGCCCATTTCACCTGTAACCTTACAGCTTTGATCACACAACACCTTTCTCCTCTGACCTGGTGGGCTACTGACCTTCTGCCCAGGACAAAAAATAAGAAACCGTTTATAAATCTCAGGAGAAGGAGGGTAGGAAGAGAGGCAAGGGAGGCAATAACTACCGGGGGAGAGGAAGGAAGGGAAGGAGGGAGGGTGGGTGTGTAGTAGGAGTCTGGACTGGTTATAGCCTGGGGGTGAGGGAAGGATAATGAGGGGGGAGGAAGGAAGGAAGTAAGGAGGACAAAGGAAGGAGGGGATGAAATGAAGAAGTGAGGGGGGAAGGGAGGGAAGGATGAAATAAAGAAGTGAGGGGAAGAAAGTAGGGAGAAACGAAGGAAGGAAGAATCGAGCGAGTAGGGAGGAGAGTGGATATCTGGATGTGGTTGGATTGAGAGGGTGTGCTCAGGGAGGGAGGGAGGGAAAATGCGTGTGTGTGTGTGTGTGTGTGCAACTTTAGGATGACGGTTTAATCACTCAAGGTCGATGGTTTAACGTTCTCAGGGAGTTAAAACGTCTCGCAGGCACACGTTGCTGGTTTACCAACATTGATGAAGAAGTCGTCAGGTTCCTCAATGACAGTTCACAAATACGGTGTCAGTTTCGTTTCCCGTCTATGAAATCTTCTCCTAAATAGATAGATGTTACACACACACACACACACACACATACACACACACACACATACAAACAGACAAGGATATAGATAGCTTGCATACTTTAAGCTATAGACAATGCGCGTATACAATGGTAAACAGTAAGTCGATTCGACCAAGAATAACCCAACACATGCAACATACGCAGCCCTATGCTTATTTCCTGTAAGAATTTTTTTATAGGTAACCTGTAATTTACTTTCATAGTCCTTATCTTTGGTCTAGTAACAAGTGTAGTAAGGCTTGCAATTTTCATTAAGAACTAGTTTATTTTTAATTGGCAAATGGGTAAGCTATTAAATATTCACAATAATTAAATTATAAATCCGATTATATTAAATTTTGGAAACTACTTTGTTGGCCTAAATATAATGTTTAGTCAAAAGTGTGAAATATTTCTTCTAAGTATTTCAGACTATTCTCTGAGTATTAGTTTAATAATATATTTAAGGTTATATTTCGTGTAGTACGTTTCATTTAAGTTAATTATGCTTATTGTTAGCCTTATTTTAACTATTTCACCTTTCAGCATTAGTTCTCTTCTTACTTTGTACAGGATGTAGAAATTCTCCTTTCTGGCGACTTGCCTCAGAGAATAATCTCGAATGCCAAATTTTCTTTAAAGGAGCCCCGTATACTGCATATATTAACTTTTAAATAAATCTCTTATTATTATTTCCTATTTCACTTAATATATTTTCACTTTAGCATTCATTAAAAGTGTGAGGTATCTAAAGTATCCCAAGCTAGCGGGAAATATGATTTATATTTCAGTGGAGTGTGTAATTTTATTTCAATAAACAACATCGTTTTTCTAAAACAGACAGTACTGTATTTATTTTGTACAGTACTTTATTTTATGATTTGAACTCCAGGACGAGTGTGTTAGTTAATGTGACTGAAAAAATAAAAAAAAACATTTGCTCTCGCCAGGGCTCGAACCTGGGACCTTCTGCGTGTAAAGCAGACGTGATAACCACTACACTACGAGAGCTAGTCTTTTGATATAAATAACTGTAGTCAAATAATACAGTATAATGCAAATAATTCAATAACGATGTGACTTCATGAATTTTGATAAAAGATCATTAATATCGTAAATCAAGTGCATACGTCACGTGTTCCACTTAGACGGTGCCGTTTTACAGAAAAAAATTACAAGGGTAGTCATTTCAACCAAGGATTAGGCTTCTACCATAACATAGCATAGCATAGCCTAGCCTAGCCTTATGGAAGGATGGTGCTACCCTGGCGTGCGGTCTACAACATACAGTATTTACACAATAGACAGCGGTCTACAATTTGTCCAAAACTTAAAAATATGTGCTTTAAAAAATTTCTTAGTGAGTTAGTATTTTTAGGTTAGGTTAGTTTAGGTGAGCGCAAATTTTTCTGTAGACTAAAGATATGTCTGTAGACCGCAGACTATAATTAGCACCAAAGATAATGTGTCAGTATGTAAAATCAAGTTGAGACGAAGGACAGACAAATAGATAGATACAGATAAGAGGCGAAAAAAGTCAGACAAATGTACAGACATAAAACGAAGTAAAGACAGAGACTAGAGACTACAAGTTGATTTATCCAAGGGTAGGCCTCTAAAGGCCCAGTCTAGTTTGTCTGTGAATTATATATGATGAAACTAAAAGTAAGTGAGCACAGTAAAAAGAGGAAGACTATCCATAGATTTTTTGCATTAATTTAAGCGGGTCACTTGATTAAGCTCCCTAACGCCTGCCTTTGGGTGTTAGGTTTGGTTTGGTTGAGTTAGATTTGTTTGATTATTTTACATGAAATTGAAATATGTTTGGATAGGTTTGGTTAGCGTTAAGATGGTTAATTGAAATAAGCTTGGGGTTTATCTTAAGTGATCAATTTTATCCCCAAATTGGTACCAAGTATCTAATTTCGGTAAAACTTCAGTGTAATTTCGAGGCCTCACAAAAGGTACTGCAATATGCCGGTTAGTTTTGCAACTAAGGTTCGCCTACTTACCTTAGTTCTTTGTTGTCACACCAAACCAGCCCTCTATTTTCCTTCTACACTTCCGTGAATATCCAGACACTACTTGGTAATTATCACTTCCTGATGAACTCTTACACCACACGAGAAGAGCCTAACTGTCACACCAGATAATGTAAACATTAATTTAAGCGGCAGAGGCTCACACTGGAAGCTCATTGGCTGGCGGCATCTCGATGCTTTTTTTTTTTTTTTTATTGGGCGCCCCCCTACATCCTGTGTAAGGTGAAGCGTTTACAGCGCCCAACAGGGAAACATGCTAAGTTCATGCTTGCCTTTATGTCTCATGAATTCCCGGGCCGGTGGAAGTTGTTTGGACTTACTTCCTAGCCCCCATTAGTCCCTGATCACCTAGCAGGAAAGTAGGTACCTGTGGTAAGTCGAAAGTTGCGAATTCGTATTCTGGGAGTTGTTGGAGCTTCCAATAACTTGATGACATAAACCACTGACTCTTTAAGCTTCTACGCCCTTGACTCTCAATGCTACGTTGATTGACCGCGCGGAGGATACTCTGACCCAAGGTCTATCGAAGACTGTGTGCTGACCCTCTCGGCCTAATACTGGCGGATTTCTACCCCCTAAACAAGAACGGAATATCAGTAAAAAAATGATGAGTAGCGCCCACACTAGTATCCGCTAGACGGCTAAAGTACAGACCTTGCTCAGGTAATCAGGATGTGCATTTTCACACATTCAGTTCCCAGGAACATTCACCCTACGAACCTTTAAAACTGAATACTGAAGAGTAATTAAGTCTGCATATAAAGTATATTTTAGCTTACCTTGCCTATTAATACATACACTTCAGTAATTTGTTAAGCTATAGACAGAATGGTTGTCGCTCAACTTTCCATTAATTACCCCACAACCAAGGATCATTTACAAGTCAATACATATAAATTAATGTCTTCATTCCGTACAAATAATATTTCAGATTTCTGGTCTTAAGGTTCAGTATAGTTCTTCAAGACAGTGACGGATTTCCCAGTACTTGGCACCTTCAATTGCAACACATTATGATTTAAGGCCGGCTATTTTGTTAAGCTTTAGATTTTATTTCCCTAACCTTTCAGGTTCTGAATCCCAATTTGTGTGAAAATAACACGTATTCATGTCAAAGAGTTTCAATACATATCTACTGCTTCAAATAACACCTTCGTCTGGTTCTTTCAAAAACTGGTTTGCTCCAGAAGTACCAGATAAATCACGAGCAGTTGGTTACATGTAAGCTGTTGACACGAGAACATTACTCACAGAATCTTTCACTCGTAATTCCTTTGCTGTACCTGAGTTACATTCGGTAAATATACCCGAAATAAATTAAATAGTTAAGTAAATTTGCACCAAAAAATTGGGAGTAATAATTCTCTTGTTCACCAGAATCAAGTGATGTTGAATTTCCCGCTTAGATAGTGTTCAAAGTAGGTTTCCATGTCTTCAATTCATTTAGGTATTTATTGCTAACAAATAAATGCTAGTGTATTGTTTAAGATACAAAATTGAATAAAATTTTCGTGTAAAATAATACGTAACTCAAGGCGCCTGCGCGGCTCTTACGTGACGTCACTGAACTTGGCCTCCTCTGTGGCCTGACAGTTGCATCGATTGCTGCTCTTGTGATGGAGTCGCAGAGTTGAATTTCTCCACTTTTCTTGATTATCCAACCGTATGTATCACTCAGTTTCTATTTCCCTCGTGATTAATATCTGTAGCTGCCCTACGATAATTATGAAAGAACTAATATGTAAAAGATAACTGGGAATTATCAGTTTAACAGGAAATAAGTCTTGAACTCAATTTCTTACTGCCAGCGTGTAGCTAAGAAGGTGACGAATACATTCAGTTTAGTTTGTTCTGCAGGTGAATGTGTGGAGGCCAAGGGTTGCCAGGCAGGCCGAGTGAAGTAGAAGACGTAGGCTAGTGGAAGACGGTGGTACACCCATCAGGCTGTTATGAGAAAATCAATCTGATCAATTAGGGAGACTTGTTGTGTTTGGCAAGTCTTTGAAGGAACAGTGTGCTTTTATGAGTTTGCAGTTTGAGAAAGTCTACAATGATAGTTTAGAATCTATTTAAATGTGGGTGGTATGGCTGGTGCATATGAAATGAAAGCTATGTTTTAAGATACAGTATACGAATATTCATTAGTTTTACGAGTCATCCTAATTGATCGGATTGATTTTCTTCAGCAGAAAATTTACAAAATTTTTCTTCTTTTTATGAGTCTGTTCTTTGGAGTACAGTATTACCCCTTTTTCTACAAACTTAATAGAAGAAACGTTACCCCAACTTTTTAACCAAGGTTACTCTGCTTATGTTCTAACATATTGTACGAATAATCTTTAGCTTTAAATTTTCTAGATACAGAGAGCAGGCATTACTAATACCCTCTATTGTAAATTACACAAACCAACTATTAAAATGAAGAATCAATTAATGTTGTGAAGGAGTGACACTTAACAGTGTACTGTACTAGCATTATATATTTCTTCCAGTGTTGGGGTTTTTGTTTGTAGAACATTTGATAATACCGTACAGTACTCTAGGACCCTGGTCCCGTCCCGGCGTAACCATCAACTTTAAACAGTTTTTCGGTCAATAATCGTTTTTTCAGTATATATGTGTGTTTTGGATGAATTTCGTGAACCCAAGAAATAAGATTGAAGAAAAATCCCATTTGACAAGTGGCATACAGAAGCCTCTTAGGGGCAGTGTAGGCAAGGGGGGTAATCTCAGAAGACAATCACTTGCCCAAAAACGCCTAGACAAAAATGGTTTGTATTTTATTTTAGATACAAAGAGAAATACAGGTACTGTACTGTATACCAAGTATTATTAAATCCCGAGTGATCCTGAAACGAATATTAACCATTTCTTTTTTACAGAAGATAATTTTTCTTACCATAAGAATATAAAAAAAGTGGCAGAATTGTATTCCCATTTTTTTATTTTTTCCTGAACATAAATCTATTGTCACACTAGCTCTCCTATTGACTGTTTACATTACAGCACTATATGATGTGTCATAGATAAGATGAACCAATAAAACCTACCTAACTTAGGGTAATCTAAGACCTACTGTTCTGTAACATTGTAAAGATATCTTAGAAAATCAGAAAAAGAATATTAAGTTGGTTCAAAGACAGTAAATTTACCCATATGTTAGCTTTGCCACACCTCGATTATACGGTTCAGTTCTGGTGCCCCTCTTATAGAATGGATATAAATTCACTAGAGTCGGTGCAGCGAAGAATGATAAAAATGATTCCGGGACTTTGAAACCTTCCGTATCAGGATAGGCTAAAGAAACTTAACTTGCATTCCCTAGAAAGACGAAGAGTGCGGGGAGATATGATAGAAGTATTTAAGTGGGTGAAAGGAATCAATAAAGGGGATATAGATAAAGTTCTTATAATATCCGAGCAGGATCGGACTCGGAGCAACGGATTCAAGTTGGATAAGTTTAGGTTTAGGAGGGAGATAGGAAGAAACTGGTTCACAAATAGGGTGGTGGACGAGTGGAACAAGCTAAGCAACTTTGTAGTAAGTGTGGGAACTCTGGAAAGTTTCAAAAGGAGGCTAGATAGATTCATGGATGATAGAGTGTGGTAGTAACTCTCGACAGGAGCTGCCATGCACAGGCCAACCGGCCTATTGCAGACTCCTTATTTTCCTATGTTCTTATGTTCTTTGGGTGGATTTTGTGATCTTGACAAACTTCCCATTTCTATGTTCCTCCACAGGTAAACGTATCAGTAAAGATCCCAAAATTAAATAGACATATTTTTTACTTAACTTTTATCCTCTTTGCCACTGATTAGCTCGTTAGCCGCTTGGGCGGTCGGTCACGTCTGTATTACGCACTGTTGGCAAGTACTGGGCATGCACCGGCTCTTGAATGTATCTGAACCTGCTCCATTGTTGGTCAAGTCTGGTCTTGAAACAGCTCACATTTGGTGCCGTCACAACACTCTCTGGCCCCTATCTTTTTCCTTTTCTTACTTTGTATTGAAATACAAAACCAAATTGATGGAAATTGGGTTGGGGGCACAACACCCAAATTAATTTCACAATAATCAAATTCTGTACTGTACAGTATTATAATTTCAAAGTTGACAGGGTCTAAAACAAATATGTTCTGTACAGTACTTTAGTTTCTTGGTGTAACATTAAAAGTGACAATAGACTTAATTTTCATACCAAAATAAAATATATTTTCATATCATGAGGTTGAGTTTGATTGATATATTGTCTGTTGTCATAACTGATGTAGGTATACCAGAAACTGTATCCTTACAGGTGTTTAAACTCAAGTCAGGATGTGACAGTTAATCCTTTATGTGGTTAACTGAGTAAAGTGCCATATAGTAATGTATACAGGTATTAATATGGGTAATTTTAGGTCTGTAATACAGTATATTGATTTCTAATGTCATCTTTTACTTTCAGGTATTAAGCTGGTGGCATTTGCCACTTAAGTTGGACAACTATGGGGTCGTTGTTTCGCAGTGAAGAGATGGCACTTTGCCAGCTCTTCTTGCAAAGTGAATCAGCTTATACATGTGTCTCCGAGCTTGGGGAATTAGGACTGGTGCAGTTTAGGGATGTAAGTAGGAGGATAAGTTGTGTTGTATTCCAAGCTATGAGTAGCTACTGTATTTAAACTGGAGATTATTGAATGAAAGTAGTTTCCCTTGATGGTGAAGGGAAGTTATTTAGAAAAAGGAAAATTTAGTCTGCACTGCAGAGGTGAATGTACAGAATTTCAGGAATAAAACATTTGGTCTTATTTGTTTGGACAACCATTGAGGAATTCTTGTAAGATAAAATATTGTTTATACAGTATATAATATTAGTGGTGTTGAAATACTTCACGTATTTTATTGGAGGCAGTATTATCAAACCATTCATTATCGGTACAGGTACAGTATGTGATGTGTGTAGCTATCCGAACATGTAGTTAATTAATGTATATGTTTATTTTTTCTATAGCTCAATCCTGATGTGAATGCTTTCCAACGAAAATTTGTGAATGAGGTTCGACGATGTGATGAAATGGAAAGGAAATTGCGATATTTGGAGCGTGAGATCCGTAAGGATGGTATTCCGGTCCTCGACACTGGTGAGAACCCTGAGGCTCCCATGCCTAGAGAGATGATTGATCTTGAGGTAAGACAACACTGGTATTTCCTCATTGTAAATGAAGATATTTGAATTACAAGTTTAGAGGAGTCCAATTATATTTACCTTTGAAATACAGTGAACTTGTTTCAAACTTTCAAATGGGCATCATGGGGTACAAAAAAAAGGGGGGTGAACTGGGAGTCATGGGGTACAAAAAAAAGGGAAACGGAAGGAGAGATTCGTGTAAGACTAATGTGAAAAGACACCAGGAAGGCATTAGCCAATTAGAGATATCGTGTGTATAACAAGGTCACCACTCTAAAATTTAATGATGTACTAGTTTACAGTTCATACATTAGTAAACTGCCACTATGTGCTTTTTTGAGCAATTTACAGTGATGTACATTATGGGTACTATACTATTATCCAATAGGTTAAGTTTGAGAAGCTGGAAAATGAGCTGAAGGAAGTAAACAGTAATGCTGAAGCACTCAAGAGGAACTACCTAGAGTTGACTGAGTTGAAGCATATCCTCAAGAAGACTCAGGTGTTCTTTGATGAGGTATGGTGCTGCTGTCTGTGTTCATAGTTTTGTTTTATGGTGTTTTGCCTATTTTTTAGTTGTAAATATAGACTTATTGAATGACACTGTTGCTTTCATGGGATTTTGCTTAGATGTCATCTTCTGTAATTTTGTGTTGGTTTAAAGGAATGTGTTCTGAAATAAGTAAGAAATTTTTAATGTAATCTCCATTAGCTCGACATAGATTCACATATGTAATCTACGTATATTCTATACAGTATTAATATAAAGTACAAAGATAGTCTGCAAATACTGTATGATGTGATGCTGTTGCCTAATGAAAATTCAATGTGGCTGCAATAATCTCAGCAATTCCTTTTTTGGTTGCAGACCCCTAAAATTGCAAAATAAATTTCATGTACCTTTTCATGATAAGCAGAATGCAAAAATCTTTCCCCAAAAGTGGGGCAAATGTTAATATTTAAAGTGTATGTGCTTGTTGAAATTATAGGTGCATTCAACGTAATTTATTGGAAAGTTGTTCCTCAAATTATTTTATCAACCCAGTGAAGAAATTTTATCATAAACATGATAAACTTCAGTTTTGCTGTCCGACTGACTTTTCTCAAACCTTGTCCTTGGCCAACAACTAACCATATGCCAGATTTCATTAGAATTGGTTCTCAAGTTCTATACATACATTTTACATGTTCAAAAACATACAGTTACACTTCAACCCTGAAGGTGGAAGTCAAGAAAATTTATTTGTAAGAAAAAATATTATTAAGTTATAATCATCCTTAATTGACCGATCCAAATACTGTATAGTACAGTAATGTATTTTTCAACCAGTTAGGCATATGAAGCACGTGAACAGTATTTGTTATTTATTGTTTGATGGTTAACAGTTTACTTCTAAAGAAAATACTCAAGTGTTTCAAATTTTGTTTTATTACTATTAGTATGGATCATTGCAAAGCTGTTGTAATATTCTCAAATGCATATATCGTATAAACTCCATGGCTTTCATTTCTTGTCAGTCATGTAATGTAACTTGAAAGTACAGTAAGTGCAATTATAATTTGGTCTGGGTCTGGAATCTAGTCATAAATTTGCCTTTGTGCTGGATGCACAACCACACCTGCAGCATGCCACATATGGGAGTTAGATCTGTACAATATTTACAACTGTATAGGTCTGCACCTGCATAACACATAGACTAATGAAATGATCTCATACACAATCTCCTCTAATGCATGCATGAGCCAAGAGCCCCATAATCAAAATTGAGTGCTAAGTTTAACATGGGCAAGTCATTTGCCCTGTACTAATATGGGAAATAGTTTGGTTAATAAGGTGCATAAGTCCCATTCCGCCCTCGGAGTATAGAAATTTTTATAATTTCGCTACTATCAGCTTACGAGCCATTTGGGTGGTTGGTCTATCCAGTGTTAGTACAGGAGAAAACCGGGCTCTGGAAAACCTGTGATGTTTGATAGGGTCACACTGGATAACACCCCTCTCATGTGTGTCTGGGCCAAGCAGGATTAAAACCCTCGACATATTGGTGAGATATACTGTACACAAATTACTGCAGATTTTCATGTTTGAAAGAAGTACAAAATACTGTACTAGTATCTTTTAATCATCTCTAGTTTTCTCCCACTTTTGCTTATTATGGAATGAGGGGTACAGAAGCTTAAAAGAAAGTGCAAAATAGTGTAAAATGTAGACAGTGACAGGAAATGGCATAGACAGTTAGTGAAAGTATATACTTACCGGTATGCAGACTTATATCCTCAACATTTATACTCAGTTTACAAAGTGAATCTTTTCCATCCACACTTATTTACAATGCATCTGAATATTTTTAAGATGTTAATAAATTTGTTCATGGTAAAACTATTACAGCGTATTTAAATCTGAATGTTGAAGAATTAAGTTATGAATAAGCTTTGATATTTAGGAGTCCTGTTCTGTAAGGTTGAGAATGGAAAAGTGAAACTTAATGTAGGAAATTGGGAATTGGTGGAAAAGTGAAAGAAAGTGATAAGTCATAGTATTGGTAATTTGGATGTAGCTAAGTGTAGATTGTGCAAAAAGCACTTTTGACTCGAGGCCCTCATTTATTGAAGTTGTACCCTCACCGTTCATTAAGATTAGTTTCATATAGAGAGACCATTGATTTCATTCACAAGGGTGATACTGGGAGTGACAGTCTTTTACAAACGGAGATATTATATAGCTTCTCATAAAAATACAGGTACCTATATTTTAAATTTTCATCGAGATGAAATAATCCCCGAGAAAAAAGTTTGTTATTAATCATAAAAAATCCTGACATATTAGAGAGTGAGTATTTGTTGAATACAAAAGTCCAAGTTTGTTATGTCTCCTTCACTTTCACTCTTGTGTGAGGAGGAACAAGGGGTACAAAAACCTCGGAGAAGGGGAAGGGAGGGGCTACAGGAGAGGAGGAGTTCATGACAGAAAAAAAAAACATTACTGTCTTCTGGTGACATGCTGCTTATCTGCTGTATCACAAAACTTGCTTGTTGAAAAAACTAACTTGCTGGTTCACATAAAAATTTGTGGGACTGACCAGGATTGATTGCCAAATTTTTATTGACATTTCAATTTGGCTCATCATGCTTTCCTAACTTAAATAAATTTTCATTAATTTTAGATTGTTATCAGGGACTTATGGTTATGGTGGTTTTCATAGCCTAAGAAGTTAAAACAAATGGAAGTACTGTACAGCACAGTAGTTATAATACACTTATCCGAAGATCTTAATTTTGTAATTGAATTTGCTTTTCAAATTTTTTTCTCCTTTTTGAGACAAATTCTATATAAATGGCAAGTGTTATATCACTGCCTTACTACTGGAAAACTTTATCTAACAGTAAGCCTTATTTTTGCAGGATTTGTTATTTACTCTTTGTAATATGTTTTTCTATTATTGGTAAAGTCATTTCTGTAAATCATGCAATGTGAAAGTTATCATCGCATTAGGGTGTACTGTATAGCTAACCCACATAAATGTGGAAAATGCCATGAATCATTGATGATGATGATCTATTATGTTTTACTTTAATGTTATTGATATACTGTATTGTACCATATACATTAGTCCAATTTTTTTTATGTTATACAATAATTGCGTTAATTTTGAGTATTTATCAGATTTATCAATAATAAAATTTCCTTGGAAAATTTTAAAAGTACATATATAATCACACTTATATTGTTGGTATCAGTAATTTTACAAGATTTTTAGCAAATTGCCATCAAATTAATGTGCCTATTCTCTTTGGGTGTGTGCAAACTTGTCCTGTTGTCTTTTACAAAACTTGTTTTAGGGTAACTTAAATAATGTAGGGTTGCATTTGCCTAGAATGTACTAATTTTGTGGGGTTATTGTGTATGATGATATGAATATCAGAACTGTATATGATGGTGTGTTGAAGATTTTTGTGAGGGATGACTGAACTGTGTTTATAAGCATAACACTGGGTTTGTTATTGTTCTTCCTTAGGTAACAATCTACTGTATTGTTGTGATAACTATAGAGCCTGGTGCTTTGTGAACAGTATATTGGACTATGTACAGTGTTTACATTAATTATTTGTCTTTCAGATGTAGACTGGAACTATTTTATCTATGATGTTTTAATATTTTTGAGTCCATAACTAAGAAGAAAATTCTTAGTTATACTTTACAAAGGTTATTTTAGCTTATAGCACATATTGGTGGTTTAGTCATTGAATGTAAGATACTGTTGACAGGGAATCCTTGAATCACTGTTTTTAATATACAGTAGTTGAAGACTATACTAAAATGTCAGTGGTCAGGCATTTTTTTATCACAGGTGCAAGCTCTTAATCATTATATAAAGCTGCTAGGTTGGAATTACGAGGAACACCCTCTTCCTCATTTATCATTACTCATTCTTTCATGATGCCTTAGTAGGTAATTTCTGCTATGATGTTTCCATTCCTGGTATACCCATTAGTGAAATAACATAGGTTAACCAGATGGATATGTTAAGGAGCAAATTCATCAGGGTTCATTGGGTTCATATGTACCTCTCCTCTGCCTTGGATGGCCTTGCAGTGACCCGTCATGATGTTGTTCATCACCATTGATGCACCTTGTTTCATCAGTACTGTATAAGACAATCTTAAGTGATGAAACATATGTTCACATCCTCTGCCCAAATGCAAATTTGGCTGTCACCCTTGGCTGGACTGCACTGTAGCTTTAGGTTATTTGACTGACCTTACCTGATTCTATGTTAATGCAGTCTGCACTGCATTTCAGCATCATCTCTCAAATATTAATCTGCAATGTGTGACTTTCATTCCCACTTATCCTCAAATTTTAAGACTGATTTTTAGACCTATTGATGCAAGGGCCAATGGCATATGTTGGAACCTCATGATGTATGGATGGATAAGTTTTAATGAAATATATTATTTATCACTCATAGCTACAAGCTTGTGTGTACGCTACAGGGTACTAATCATTTCACCATGGGTCCAATGAATTAACGCCCACATTGTATGGGGCAAATCTGAATCTGATTTCAGCACAATATTGTAATTCAAGTACTACAGTAATCCCTTTTGGGTCATCATTTGTGACCCCAGATGGCTCTTCCTGACATCCTGAAGTGTTCACTTCAATGCAGAAACATCACTCATAACCAGAGTTCTGTACACCTTGCTACCAGTATAGTATATTGTTATACGTATACTATAACTGGGTATATAATCCCTCTATCTTTTAGCAAGCTTACTCTTGCATTGTTGTAGTTCTTCATGTATTGTACAGTACTAGTGACACTAGTGGACATCTAGTAACAATGATCTTTTGCTCCTAGAGTCCTTTTGAAGTCACATTGAAAGATTTTATGTTGGGTAATTTTTGGGTATGTAGTGACATGTTAAGTGTTGTATCTGGGGAGGCATTACATTGTGGACGGTGAATTTTGGCTAAGTGGACATTGTCTCGTCACTTATACACTAATGCCTGCATAAATAAATGGCAGTGTTTTCTTCTCTGACTGCGATGGTCATACTATTCTGTTATACACTACTGCCTGCATAAATAAATGACAATGTTTTCTTCGCTGACTGTGATGGTCATTACATTCTGTTATATTCAACTTTTATGAACAGTTTCAAGCAGTATTGGTGAATATTATGTTGAGTCCAAAATACAAGATAGAGGAAGTACTGTAATGCAAATACTGTCCAATGGAATGAAGTTAGGCAGAAATAATTCACTTAGACATTAGTATGTCTTGAGACAGAGGTAAGGGGCTGTGATTCAAAATCTACATTTATTATACTGTATTACTAATATGTACATCATATAACAATATAAATGAATGGCATAACTTGATACAGCCCCACAAAGCTGGCAAGTGGTGGAAGGCAGTGAGAGATCACTCCGCAATCTTAATCTCATTGTGAGGTATATGGCAAGCTGCCTCAATACCCATTCCAGTTCATCACTATCTCCAGATTATTTACAAACTGGGTTTACTTATTTGTGGTGTAAATTATACAGTATTTACAGTATTCTACTGTAATTTTGGGAAGATTTCATTAATCTGGGCTGGCAGTGGCAGATGCAGCCAGTTGCCTTTTAGTGCTCGACATTCATATGCTCCTTGTGTGTTTTACACTAGATATACAGTATTGTATTAATATGCTGATTGTTTTTTTTTATTTTTCACGTACTCGGGAAACCTTGGATAAATTAATTATTTAATTCTTAGCCTAATTTAAATCAGTTGCTTTGAGGGCTAACCACAAAAGGTATAAGGTGGTGCAAGTGGTAAAGAAACAGCCACATACAGTGCACTGTATATATACCGTTCACAATATGTGTACAGTATTCACAGTGGTAAATCCACTAAAGGTATGGAATTACTTTACTGTATTTTGGTTGTCTCAGATTTTAGTGCACCATAATGTGGAGTTCATATTTTCTTAATGATCTAGAAATTCATTACATAGAACATTTTTAATTTTAAATCAACAAAACCGTTAAATTTGAGCATATTTCACAATGGTTAATCAAAGGTATATATTCACATAAAAATAAATTTGTTAATGGCTGTCAGTTTTCTTGTACTGTAGTACCTACTTGGTGAATTACCTTTAAAAATTCTTGGCTCTTCCCCTGTCCTTTGTAGAATGCTTGGTGAAGAAGTTACTAAAAAGAATGAAGGCAAAAGAGGGAGAGGCTGTACCTGTATTGGTTTTTGTTTCTGGACTCTCTACACTGTAGCAAAGAATGGCCGACAAGTTTATAGATGCCTTAAGTTTTCTTTGTATAACATAGGAATACTGTACTGTACAACACAATTAACATTATGGCTATTTATTTTTGTCATCACACACATTTACGTGCTTCTTTGCATTTACATACTGTGTTTATATTAATATATTAATATTTGCTTTACTGCTTGTACTGTACCTTAGTGTGTATGCAGAGTACTAGATTTGTATCAAAAGAACTAATTTCATTCTCCAGGGTCGTTGTCAATATTTTTTACTTTTACTTTGGATTTTCCCCCTGGATTTGGGTGAAAGCTAAACTTTAAAGACTTTTAATGCTCATGTACTTCATGTTACTGTTCTCGGTCAATTTCAACACATTCCATTTTTTAGGAGCCTCAGTTGTTCTCAAGCAAAGGCAGATGTCAGGAAAAATTCATATTTAGGTATAATTAAATATTACTTTCATATTCAACTGGAATAATAAATCATGATGGCCTGAGATGCTCATATGTTGCACAGATGCTGATTGTCTATTTCAAAGATTGCATTTTAATAATTTTTACCTGTGTGGAAATCTGCCATGCAGGTAACCTTGGCTAGTGCAAACAAGCTTGGAAAATGGCCAGAAAACATTGATGATGACCAGTTACTACCTGAAAAGATTTGCAGACAATTTTTGACACTGATGCTTCTAATTATAATTTTAAGGTTTCATATGGATTAATATTTTTTATTAACTTACATAATCATACCTGTACTGAACAGTTATAGTCAGATCATAAATTCCTTACTACCTATCCTGTCATCTCAATAGGGCTGGTAAACACGATATATAAAGAGTTCAATTCCAAATAGGGCTAATTCCATTTTTAAAGGTTAGCAAAATTTATTTATTTTTCTCAGAGGGTTAATTTATTGTAAAATTATCAGGAATTAAGTTTGTGTTTGTAATAAATTTTGTTATCCCTACGAACAATAACAAGATTCGATGATGTAAAGTCCTGTCATGACCTTGCCACTCACTATGAAAACTCTGGAATTAACCAGAGCAGCTGTACAGTAATTACTATTCACAGTAGCAATTGTGAAATTGTTAGGTGGTAAGCTTGTCCAAAGCCCATAATAGTTCTGTGGATTAGGTGTCATAAAGGCACTGATGATAAGTCAACATGATGGATCTGGTGGTGCTTATACAAAATATGAGTTTAATGTAATTGATGTTTGAATATTGTCATCCTATACTAGAAATGATTGACAGTTTATCAAAAAAATATAAATAATATTTTGTTTATTTTATGTTAATGATCTCATTTTTAAATGAACCAAAAGTAAGTCTTCAAAAACTGCCTGGTAACTTAAGATGTACAATATTGTCATCAGCTCCTCTAATGTCATTTAAGATTATAATATTTTTGCTTAATTTCATGCCACTGTAATCACATCAATATTTAATGCTTATTTATATAAACTGTCACCAAGAATTTTATACTTGTTTAATAATGTAACTAACAGTCAAAATGAAAAAAAAATTGACATTGTTGACATCATAATAAGCAGGCACTGAAATATGAGTTCCTCAAATTAATAATTTAACAAGTCCACAATTTGCTCAGGTTATGCTGTTGCACACTTGTTTACATTCGATTTCTGTTCTTTAATTTACAATAACTTAACTGGTTTAGGATTACTGTATACAGAAAAGGAAATACCAGTTTAAAGCCAGATGCGAGAGCTTTATACATCTTTTGTTGATGTGTTATATTGTACGACACCGAAGGGGTAAAGGTAATTTATGATCTGACCGTATTGGGATGGCTCACTGTTTAACTTTTTTAAGACTAATACTCTAAGGAAAATGAGGAGTGCTTTTAAGACTTGTCATTGTTATAGAACTGTTTTTAGATTACGAGTTAAAGGATAAGATTTACTGCTTCAAATATGTGTAGATCATAATTATATCAATACAGTACTTTATAATTTAGTAAGAATTTATGGTGGAATGAAACTCTGTGGGTACTGTAGTAGTTTACTCTCTCAATTGAGAAATGCTTTAATTCATGGTAATCATTATTCATGGCAACATGATGCAGTTTCAACATTATTAGATATTTAAGTACTGTAACTACATAATCAGTTTTAGATTTATAATGTACAGTACTGTATCATATTAGATATTGGCTGTTATGTTTGGGATAAATTTTACTGTTGTGTACACAGCTTCCCTCTAGTCACATCAGTGCCCTGGGCTGAGCTAACCTATCTTATTTGGGATCTGTCATCCCACTTTGTGCAGGAAAGGGTATAATGGATTTCAACAAATGCATAATGTGGAGTTTTTATATTTTTGATAAGTCTCTATACAGTATAAGAAGAATTTGACTAATTTGCCAGACCAAACTATTAGTTTACAGTAGTTGACACTTATTCCCCAATACAGTACAGTGACCCCTCCGTTAACGAACTCAATCCGTTCCAGAAGGTCGTTCGTTAACTGAAAAGTTCGTTAACCGAAACCATTGTTTCAATGGGTTTTTGGGTAATTGGTTCCAGCTCACCGAAAATTTCCTAAATTCAACAAAAATGGTAGAAAAGTTCACTTACTTTGAGTTGTGTATGTAGAAGGCTCCTGGATGATGATGATGATGATGATGGGATTTAGAATGGGGGTGGAGGAGAAGTCACCCCATGGCACCATTTCACCCATAAAATTTTAGCTCTGGTGTAATTCAAGATTATTTTCTTTAAATCAACACTGCACTGCATTATATATTGTCAATATGTAATATATATTTCAAAATGACCAATAATTTGCTTGGAAACACAGAAAAAAAGCATTTAGTTGAAGAGAGTCTCAAGCAAGATGTTACCTCCAGTGAAAACAGAGAGAGACTAACTCCTGTTTGCTGTGTTAAAAGGCTGGATGCCGCGCATTAAACTAGTCACTTTACCTTCAATTATGTTCAATAATTGTTAAAATGACTAAAAAAAATTGAATATTAAACTTTTAAAATTATTGAATAGTATAAACTTCTTGATATTTACTAAAATAGTAAGGAATTTAAGCCCTAGAACCGATTAATGTATTGGCGGACTGATACTAAAGCTGGTTGCCCGGTCAGTGCAGGCGAAAACATGTTGAGGTCGGTTCGTAAGAACTTCGTTAACCGAATTTTTTTTCGTTAACCGAATTGAAAATCCTTATGGAAGGCAGTTCGTTAATCGAAATTACGTTAACCGACGTGTTCGTTAAACGAGGGGTCACTGTATTAGCAAACTAATGGAAATAGTGAACCCCATAATGCCCCATAAATAGCTAATTGGGAATTACTGTTATATGAATATTTAATATATTAAAACCTGTGTGTGTGTGTGTAATCATTTTATTAAAAAAATGTAGCATGTCACAGGTTTAGAGTTCCGTCATATCCTTGTACAGTATATAATTAGTGTGCATGTGATGTATATACTGTAGTTATTAAAAATTCTGGAATGGGCTTTAGTACCCATGAGAGGGTTAGAAATTTGTACTCTTGATTTTTTACTTTTATTTGTAGTAATACTTATGTTTTTTCCTTAAGGATGTGCCATAACCATATTGGATGTTTTTTATTAGTGTGACTGCCTCACATATTTACACAATTAATTACACAAGTAACAGTTTTTGTAAATCTGTTGAAACCCCGTGGCGTGTTTTCCACTCGAGCACTGACGAACCCCAAACCACCATCACCACAGGCTATGTACCCTCCCAACCTTCCTTACGACCAAGATGTGTATTTTGACGATGAAGAGCGAGTTAATCTGCTGACGGACTCATCACTTCACCAGCTCAAGCATATTGGGTAACTAGTGTAGTGTGGTGATGCTTCTGTTTTCGAGTTCCTACCGAAGTCTTCCTCTACTCTTCTACCATATGTGACAGGTTGACTCTTGGTGTGTTTTGAGTTGAATTGTATCTGGTTAGTGTAGGAAGTATTGTTTCAGAAATAATCGGCTTTCAACTCAGGTAAGATATCTATATTGGCATCATTACAAGACCACTGTGATGACATTTCTGTGTTGTATTTAAAAGTCACAAAATATAAAAAAGTTGCACCTCAGTATTTTGCTATTTAAACTAACTAATTATTTTCATTTAAGTGAATAAAATGTACAAGTATCTTCTTACATATCTATAATGATTCTTATGTAACAGTAATTTGTTATATAATAGAGGGAAAAATACTTTGGATACAACTAGATATGTCTGCAATCACCACTGGTATGTTCTAGTTGGGTGTGACCAGGTTTATTCATCAATCACACTTGGATCCTGTTAATACTGTACAAGGAAACTTAGTGACCTTTATTGCTGTTATCTGTCTCTGGGAGATTTAGCCACAATAGATTACCAAATGTATATCCATCACACAATATATATTGTTACCTGCACCTCTGACCAACATACAGTACTCCTATTCTGAAGTAGTACAGCTAAATAATTTGTCTTAATTCTTGATAGCGTATTTGGAAAAAGAAATGCACCACAACCCACTGCATGACACAAAATTTACGTTTCCTAATTTTCAGCTTTGTGTAAAAAAAAAAAAAAAAGTCGAGTATCCAGAGAAAACCTTTGTAATTCAAGAATACCATTAAAGAATTTGAAAGCATTGAAAGTTGAAATGAGTTATGTTGAGAATATCATGGTGAGACAGGTAACCTAAATACTCTACTGTAGTAGTTGATTAAAAGAAAAGTAAGTTTGGGTTCTGCGTAGTTATATAACATGCGGCCATTTATTGTAGAGGAATTTTTCTCACGCATCACCTTAGTTTTGTAAGTGTCATCACCAATAAGTTTTTGCATCTATTTCTCTTTATTTCTTCACTCAAACTCCTTCAGTTGGTTTGCTTTATAAAGAATATTACGGCTTTTAGTTTAATTTATTTTACTAGTGTGCACATCCTCACTACTGGAAGATTGAAATTGCAGTGTCTGAAGATAAAATAGTCATTAAGATATTTTTGTAAGAACAGTATAACAGCAAAAGAATCCAGCAAATAGCCACAGAGAAAGAAATTCTTGAGCCTAATGTGTCACAAACCTTCAGGATTAAATTGATTTGGTTAACGTGGTCTTATAATGGTGACAATATTTTATTGATTTTTTCTTAGTGCTTTCTGACAATATTTGAATGGCAGTTTGGGAGGTAAGTGGAGTGCAGCTTGCTAAATCCAGTTTAATCTTTTGACATACACTTGAGCATTTTAATTTTCCATATCTTCCAAGGCAACTTATAGCACAATCTGGGATGTAATATCCCTCTTTGCTTTAAGTATTCACCATTTTTTAACCTTGAATGTAGTGCCACGACAAGGGTAGAGATGAGATTTTATTTCAAGAAAAACATCTAAAAAAAAAAATGCATGGGCTTTTCTAAGTTACACAATTGTTTTAGTGGAAGAAAAAGTAGTTTTGTATTTTTTGTTTGAGATAATTTAGCAGTATTGATCCAACTTTATATGCTTCTCTGCTTATAATGTTGTTTGTTAATAGAAAACATGATAGAAGACTCATGGAGTAAAATTTTATTTGCTTTTGATAAACCATACTTTTATGATTTTATTTTTTTTGCACAAAAGCCTTGTAGACAACATGCTGGACATTTTGAAGGGATCATCCTACACTGAATGATAATACAGTAATGCCCTATTTCATAATTTTATTTTGATGAATAATTTATGCCCAGATTTCCTCTGAATTTTCAAATACACGGTCCAGCCTTAATAAGGTTGTCACAAAATTTATCGGATACATTATGGCATATTGTGTTTATTCCTCTCAACTTTAGTGGGGGGATAGATCAAGGGGAATTGGGACAGTTGAATGATATACCTGTATACGGTAACAAATGTCAAACAAATAAGGACTAAAACAAAAACTAAAAAATTATGTACACTGTACATGTGGTACTTGTACATCAGCTTATATAATGGGGTGTATTCCTGGTAAATAAAGTCAGCTGCTGAAAAAAAAAAAAAAATATGCTGCTTAAACTATTACGGAATATGTTCTGTATTCATGGAATGTGGCAGTCGAGTGAATACAGCACTTGCCTCCTCATCCATGGATCGGTGGCTCAATCCCCGGGCACTCCCAGTTCACCCAGCTGCAGATGAGTTTACAACTTGTGGAAGGGAATGCAATACTGGCCATGCTGCCTCCTTGTATACTGAAGGCTTGGTACACAATGTGCTGTAGCTTCACTGTTTGTAATGGGCAGTCCATACCTGTAGGACCCGCTTTCATTTTGTCAATTAATGTACCCCTGTACTATTATTCATATACAAAATTAAGATAAAAAATCTCTAAGAATATTTAGTTATATTGGGGGGGATTAAACAGGCAAATATGTGTTTTGAAACTGTAAAGGGAATTATTATAAATCACCCTTGTAGAGCTTTTTTACCCCTAAGCTGGAGCTATGAATTATTGAGTTTTAACTTGATTTTTTTTTAATGCTTATGGCATATCTTCTATGACGTTATGTTGCACTAAATTTGGGTTTCTATTAAAATGTGAAAGTAAATTATAATTATTGTATTTAAAGCAGTACTATTTTGGGCACCTCAGATATTCTCTACAGAAAAAGTTATTAATCTTGATTGACAAAAATCCGTCTGAGATAGATTTTGTACTTCTGGCTCAACAAATCAAGGGGAAAAAAAAGTCCTACTATATACAGTAGATGGAGGTGTCCTTATGATGGTATAAGCTTTTTTGTTAGTAATGGCATGGTATAAAATGGTGATGAATTAATAAGTACAGTACAGCCGTTTTCAGTTGAACTCAATTATTTCATCTTCCCACTTCAAAAACCACAGTATTGTACAGTTCTGTAGTGAGAGGACCATTTTCAAAATCTCATGCAAAATTTTTGGAGCTCAAAGTGAAGGAAATGTCAAATTTGAATTAAAAAAAATTACCGGGTACATTAGGAACAGTAATTTACTGTACAGTATTATGATCTGTAAGCTAACACATGGCACTTAAACCACCAAGTCACTTATTTCATTTTAATACAGTACTGTACTCCAGTAATTGTGTATGACAGAATTTTGTTATACTGTAATTTTCCTGTTGAGTGACTAGACTGAAACACCATTTATTAAGGTTGGACTTTCGTTCCTTTTGTGTGTTTACAGAACTGTGTGGATTTAGGCACAAGTCTGTGTGTTGTTGTTTGTTTAATTGTTGGATATAGGGTTACTGTACAGTTGTGTGTGTGAGGGAGATTTCAGTGAATGTAATGCATGCATCCTGGTAGTTCTTGGGTAAAGTTTTGTCAGCGTCACTTCTTAAAACCAACCCTCTTGATTCACAAATTTACAAAATGGATAGGAAATTTTCCCATTAAAGTAGCCACAGTATGAAGTAATTGAGGTGAAGTTGATGAAAACTGAGGAATATACAGAGCTTAAATTTGTAAGTTAGAAAATGTAGTTAGTAAAGCCAAAATGGTGTATGGGGAATGGCAGTGAATTGAAATGATTTAAGATATTGCACTCATAAGGTTAATGGTGATTTGAGGTGTTGCACTAAGATGAATAGTGAACTTTTGATATTGCACCCAGTATAGTAAAGTTAAAGCAAATAAGGTGTTACACTTAAAGTGATTAAAAATAAAATGTTTACACTTTAGTAAGGTGGATAATGATGCATGTATAGATGAAATAACGGTTAGAAAAAAGAGTACAGTACAGTATTGTATTTGGGTAAGGAATGGAAATACAGATGTGTAAATGCTTGGTGAAGGAAAACCCAAATTACAGTACATTATTTGCATGGAGCACTCTCCTTTCACTAAGGTATCAGCTTCAGTATTATAGGGTGAGTTATTTACTTGGAGGAATTATTGGAGAAGTTCTTAAAGTTGTAGAGGTGCTGGTCGACTTCATCCAACCTCAGATGTTGAGTGAGTATCATTCTTGTTGCTATTAAAGTTTGCTTCTTCCTTGTTAGTGCTTATAGAGATCAGTGTTTTGCCATTTTGTTTTTGGAAAGTAGAATACTGTATCATGTTTAAACTGTGGTCTCCTGTTCTTAACAAATGTAAATGTATTTAATTCATCACATACTCTAACTATACAATTAAAGGCTGATTTCTCTGCTTGATGTTAGAAAATTTAATATCATAAATATTCCAAAATGGTAATAGAACTTGGCACATAATGGTAAGAAGAAATTCTCCGAACATAGTATTACTTTATACTTGTAATCTTTCTTTTTCGTTGCTGGTTGTTAGCAGTGCTGTGACACTGATTTCACTTCAGAAACTGAGTGGGGATGGTGCATTTACATCCAGAGGGATGGAAAGGAAGTAAACAAGCTTGCATGGTTCATGGATCTAGTTTTGGCATACTTGTGCTCTCTAACCCTTGTCTCTTCCTTTTGCATATCCTCCCACTGGCATTCTTTTCAAGACTGGTTTGTATTCTTAACCTTCCTAACAAGCATTCCCACCCATGTTTGCCTTACAGTTCAAGAGTAGTATGCTGCTCAACACCGTATAGCCAGCTGCTAGTGGATTGTGGGGTAGTAAAAAAATAATTGACAGTTTTGTAGGTGAAACAGGACAAGTTTGCACCCTTGGTTGGTTTGTAAACCATGTAAAAAAAGCCCATGATGTTTTTTTTTTTATACAAATTTTGTTATAACAAATAATTAAAGAATTGTTTCCCCCTCAATTGTGGCTCACACTCTACCCTTGTCGGAAACCACTGTGGACACTCATGGGCCTCCATTTGCGGTGGATCTTTTGATTTCATCGAATATTATTGAATGTTCAGCGAGAGGGTAGTCTGGAGTCTGGTGGGCAAACGAGTCTTACTCAAAACCTGCTACCAGAAGACTCTAAGGGCCCCATCCAACTTGGGTATGTATGTCTTATTTACTGTTTCTTTTTGTTGTATAAATGTTTATGAGAGTGTTTATGATGAAACAAAGGTACAAGTCATCAAGATCAATTTAAACGTAATACAGTACATTATATTACCTGTACTTGTTAGAAAAAATGCAAAGGTAAATAATGGAACAGTAGCTCATATTTTGATTAGTTTATTAACTCTAATGATTATTTACTACTCATTATGGATCCTTTATATGAAAACCTTGGGACTGATGGTGTTTTGAATTTCAGATACCCGGTATATTTATTTTTTGGATGTCAAGGCTAGCCTATTCAGGCCCGGAGCCAGACCTCTGGCCTGACCACCGTTTCTTTGCTCTTGAATATTGAAATTTTTACAGTAAATGTGATTTTGCTTAGGTATTTTTCACTGCTGTAGGTTCTGGTCAAGTTTGGTTTTATATACTGTCCTAGTACTGTAGATAAAACAAGACAAAGTTACAGCAATGAGATTCTCTGACCCACGCACACCATCGCTTCTTGCCACGCACAGTTGCTGCTGTTCTAGTTCTGTTTATACTTAAGGAAAGTTTTACAGTACAATAATATGTTTTTGCTTTTTTTCCTTAAGGCTTAGCTGTTATTAGTGTGTTTATAGAAGTTTAAGGGTAACAGGATCAGACATGGAAACAGCAGCAGCCAAGTTATTTCACTGGCTTATCAGTTGCTCTGCAGACTTGACTTACATTTTCCTATGCTATTACAACTTATTGTGTGTTTCATTGAAATCATAGTTATAACCGAGTTGAAATACAGGGGGTTTGGATGGGGGTCATCCAGTGATTGCAAGACATACTAAACATAGTGGAGAAAATGTATGGATTTCACTTTAACAGTTTCCTCACAACCATATTTTACATGTTGAACCTGTGTGCTTGCACACACAGTACAGCTTTTCACAAATCTAAGTTGTTGGTGTAAAGTTTATTGGAGTACTGTACTGTATCTTTATCTGTTCTTCTTCATTAATATAGATGAATTTATTATTGATGAAAAGTTAAACTGTTATCAGTATCCGTGTGATGGGTCAAGTTCGGTGGGGGGAGGTGTCTTGACCCTGGAGTGTACCTGGTGGTGGAGACAAAGGCGGGCACAGGCCAGCTTGGGATACTGGCAGTGAGTACCTGCAGTATGTTTAGGTGGAGACCAGCAAAGGTGAAGTGTCAGGTGCATCATGCCCTCCTTTGGGGCTTTGCTGAGCCATAGTGGCTCTGGCTGGTGGAGGGGCATCTTTCCATCATTTGCTATACAATAGGGTCTGGATGTGTCTCTTGGGCCACTGTTCCTCTGCATCATGTGGCATGCTGCATATGTATCAAATGTGGTGTCCAAGTGGATACAAGGTTTCTATCCTTAGAGTCGCTATTTCATCCTAGGGCACACACTGTCGACCCAACTGTAAATGGGTATCTAATTGTACATATTGGGGAAATGAAAGCGGTCAAGTGTGGTGCTGGCCACGCTACAGTGTGCTGTATCCTCATTGTCTTTAATGGACAGTCATGTCTAGGAATCCTCTTTTCCTTGTCGTTATCCTTTCATCCAAGATACATAGAGATATGCAAAATGTCAGAGGGTGTCACCTTTGATTGGTTGATTGATACTCGCAAACAGAAGGGTCTCTTTGAGAAATGGGTCCCATAAAAAAATGAATTTGTTTAGAAAAACAACATGATTTGGAGATCTTTTCAGTTTCTCTAAATTAAGTATAAAGGATCTGCGATCTGTAGTATAATGATTGTATTATCAGAACAAGATTAAAGAAAATAATAACATAGACCTTATTAATAAATGTGTTTCTTTATACACCTTTCTATATACTGTACTGTATACTGTTTTTGCTATGTATTTGTCTCCATTTTAGTAGTGTACCTTAAGGATAATTCGTGCTAAGATTTTATTTTATTTTTTAATCATAATGAATTAAAATACAGGGTGCTGTTTTAATTCATAGGATGAACTAGGGGAATTTATGTAGATCAAACGAGGTGGGTTTTTTATGAGTGCGAAATATTGCATTTTTATAGGTTTCCTGTAGAACTTGTTAAATAACTGTACTGATCAGTAAGTTTATTATTTATTTGTGAGCTTGAAATTAAAAAAAACTGATGGTAATGGTGGAGCAGATGGTTAGCTCCAGAAGGACTTTATGGAATTTCAGAAAGAAAGTGAATATATAATGGTCTTGATACAGTGGTAAAGTTTTCTACAATATCTTTTGTTATTAGTCAGGATCATGTGGATGGGAGATGATAGTTGTGTGATGTATATAAGGCATAAGTGTTTTATGTGTTGCTACAGTAATGTAATGTGTGTGTAGTGACCTAGAATCATTAGTTACTGAGTTTGGCATGAAGAATGGCTGTTTGATATAGATTTTTCTCTGAACACTTGCACCAGGTTAAACTTAACGTAGACTCGTGAGCAAATTAGATTTTTCTGTTTCTTTTGTTGGATTTATGTAGCTTAGCTTGCAGGTATATTAGTCATCCTTAAGTTTTGAAGTACAGTACAGTCGTATTTTTTACAGTATTTGGTAGATCTTCATTTAGTAATTCTGAAGGGTTGCAATTTTATAAAAGATCAAATAAATACATAAGTACAGAACTCTATGTGAAGTCTGGTAGTGAGATGTGGATAGAGTACAGATAGAAGTTTGGTATAAACATTAAGATGTATCAAAAACAGTATTTTTAGGTTATTTTTATGGATACAGTGAACCCTCACTTTACGCGGTTAATTCAACCCACGGCGGCCTGCGTAAAGTGAGAAACGCGTAAAGTGAACAACATAACATGGGATTAATTGAAATAGAGACTGGGCCGACCCCCAAACTCCACTTTTTCACGACACAATACGTACGTTTTACTAAAAAAAATATCTTGACTTAATGATGGTATTCACCCACATAATATAGAAGGGAACAGTCAATAAACTGAAGGTTAGGTTAGAAAAAAACAAGGTTGGGGTTTACACTTACGTTAGTAGAAGAGATGGGTCGGCGTAGGGGAATGGAGGCTGGTTCCGAGGCAGAGGGCAGGCTACCGGCCCTCAGGTGAGTCTTCATCGGTGTCATCCACACTTACTAGTGCCTCCCTGACAAATCCCTCAAAGTCATCATCACTGTCTCTGCCTCTGTCACTGTAACTGGCTTGGGCTGGCTGTGGTGGGTTGCGGGCGAAGAACTCTGTTATGCTTTGCTGACGGCTGGTGTTTATGTTGTCGTGATAAACCTTGATGTAGGGCTCCATAGTCTGCAACAGCTGGGTAGTGAAGATTTCATACCTGTTTGCGTCAGGGTCGTCGGAAAGGAGGAGCTTGACTTTCTCAATACATTCGATGGCACCCCTAATATTACTATGGGATAAGCGGCATTCTTCTTGGGATGACGCACCACCTGCCTCTTCACTGACGTCATCATCATCTACCATCTCGTCGGTAGTCACATCAGGATGTCGTCGTTGGTGGTCTCGGAGAAGCCTGCAGCTGTAACACTCTGCGCAGCTTCTCTGGCAAGGTCCACTGCTACTGCAACAGTCTGAACCTCACCAGTCACAGATTTACTCTGCCTAACACCCGGAATGCCTTGCAACACATGTCTCCATGCGTGACGAACAGTTGCAACAGACAGCTGATCCCATGCCTCCACCAAGAAGTCCACAGCTTTCTTGACGTTGAATGTTCTCCAGAATTGTTTTAAAAGTACTTCTTGCTCTGCCAACTGTTGATCCTTGTCGTCTTCGCTTTTGCTATCGGTGTTGGTGTCACTCAGGTTACGCAACTCTTCCTTTGTGTTGGTGTAGTAGTTCAGTCGGTTGAATTTTTTAGCAGAGAATGCAGCTTTTACATTACAGATCAATTCTTGGTCCATGGGTTGTATTATAGACGTAGTGTTGGGAGGAAGGAAGACCACTTTTATGTTGGGGTGACGATCTAACAGTAGGGGCGAGTGTCCTGGTGCGTTGTCCAGCAGCAACAAAATCTTGAATGGCACATTCTGTTGCTCACAGAATTTCTTCACATCGGGAACGAAACAGTCATCAAACCAGGAGAGGGACAGTGTAGAGAACATCCACGCCTTACGTGCGGTCAGCCAGTGGACATTTAGCTTGGTCATGTCCATGCTCTTGTAGGCTTGCGTGCTGTGTGGATCACCGATAACTTGAGCTTACAGGTACCGGAGGCATTGGTGGTGAACAGGACGGTGATGCGCTCCTTCTGCAACTTCCGGCACCGACACTTGCTGGCATTCTTCACAACGAAGGTCTTGGAAGGTAGCTTTTTCCAAAAAAGACCAGATTCGTCCATGTTAAACACCTGGTAGTCGGTGTACTGTCCTTCCTCCATAATCTCATGTAAAAACGGAGGAAATTCCCTAGCCACAACACGGTCAGCACTAGCTTCTTCACCACCAATGTTGATATTGGTGATCTTGTTTCTCTTCTTAAACCTCTGTAACCACCCAGGAAGCATTAAAGGGTTTGGGCTCTGTAATTCCCATCTTGCGTGACACTGCAGCATACAGTTCACGTGCGTACTCCTTAACTGAGCGCGTGTCCACCGCCATGTTCCGTCGCGCCTGACGCACCAAGTAGCTCACAAGTAATTTTTCCATCTTGAGAAGCACCTGGTTGTGGAAATATTTGATCATAGAAGCACCTGTAGACTTTGTGATGTTCATGTGCTCCTTTATCTTGGCTGCATCCTTCTTAATTGTCCTGATAGTTGATTTGTTAACACCATGCTGGCGCGCGAGATCAACCTGTCTTGTTCCTTTCTCCAACTCTTGTATGATCTTATATTTGATTTTGTAGCTTAAGGAACGTCGTGTCTTCTTTGGCTTAGGGCGGCTGGGTCCAGGTAATGCAAGGTTTATTTGTGGTGGTGGTGGTCCGGTGGAAGCCATTCTTATGGAACAATGGATACCGATATACTCGGTGTAGCCTGGAGGGGTGTAACTGACGCGGTAGGTCAAGGGGCTTGAACGCTCCCGCGGCGGGGCACGTCATAGTACTAAATTAAACCAATCACAGCTAGCAGGGAGGGAAGTAAGGATGCTTTGCCCAATCACAGTCCGCTACGTCATATGACGTCACCGATAACGCAACAAAGACATACACTGCACAACCTACTTGCGCCGCTTACACAACATGGCGGATGGCCGGAGGTTTGGATCCAAAAATGGCGCGGCGCGTGAGGACCGCCAGCCGCTCTCCGCGTAAAGGGGTACACGCACAGTGGAAAGTGAGCATTCCGGTTTCGGCAGGGTACTGCATAAACGTGGAAACGCGTAAAGTGGGACCGCGTAAAGCGAGGGTTGACTGTAGTTGATAATGCATTGCTTGTTAATATGCTAATGCATAGGATGCTTATTTCTCTGTGATATTGGGGGCTTGAAGTGTATTCAGATATATTTTTTGTTATAATGCAATTATCTCAGCCTTTGAGGAATATCACTGTTCATCTTCAGGTTTGTTGCTGGAGTAATCCTTCGTGAAAGAATTCCTGCATTTGAACGGATGCTGTGGCGTGCGTGTCGTGGCAATGTGTTCCTTCGACAAGCTGAAATGGATGATCCATTAGAGGACCCAGCCTCTGTGAGTTGTAATACTTAAGTTAGATGTAAGGCCACATCACAGTATCCTTGTAAGAATTAGGATAATTAAGAAATGCTTGTCAAGGCATCTCATTTTCTCAGTCAATTACTTTACTTACCTGTGTTTTTCCTTGAATTTTATCTTATTCGTTCCTTTATTTTTTGTAGTACATTTTGGTACAGTTGAATTTGGTATGTAGTTCCTCATTTGCCATTATTCTTACACTGTGATGATGCAGTTAATACTTGCATAACCATACTGAATACTGTATGTGTTCTGTACTGTGTATCAGCTTCCTCAGGCAAATAAAAATTATCTCTCAGGGTGAGCAAGTCTACAAGTCGGTGTTCATCATCTTCTTCCAAGGAGATCACCTGAAGATGCGTGTCAAAAAGATTTGTGAGGGTTTCCGAGCTACCATGTACCCTTGTCCTGAAGCTCCAGCTGATAGACGTGAAATGGCTATGGGGGTTAAGACACGTCTAGATGATCTCAATACTGTGAGTACTGTAAGAAAAAAAAGGTGAGCTTTGGATAAATTTCTGAAAATTATTTAGTGGTTCCATAAATGGTACTTATCATGACACATCAATTCTGTACAGGTATTGAGCCAGACACAAGACCATCGTCATCGAGTGTTGGTGTCTGCTGCGAGAAATATCCGGGCCTGGATGATGAAAGTTTGGAAGATAAAGAGTATTTATCATACACTCAACATGTTTAACTTGGATGTCATCCAGAATGGTCTGATTGCTGAATGCTGGATCCCTGTTGCTAATTTGGAGGATGTGCAGTTGGCTCTTCGGCGAGGCACTGTAAGTACAGTATATACAGTACTGTGATAAACCAGGCCACTTGCATAATATGCACCAGTACTGTAGAAAGTCCCTCACACTACAAGGACAGTAATGAAATAATTACACTGTAAATTTTGTACAGTATTGAATCCCATGTACTATAAATATTTTAAGTCACATTAAATAATAAGCTGTTACTTCCTTTTCAGGAAAAGAGCGGGAGTTTACCGGCAATTCTAAACCGATTGAGCACACATGAGGCCCCACCTACATTTCATCGTACAAACAAATTTACAAAAGCCTTTCAAACACTGATAGATTCCTATGGTGTGGCTACGTATCGGGAGATAAACCCGGGTAATTAATCACTTGTATTTTAATTTTTCCAGAAAAATTCCCTCAACATTCATAATTCTTTTGTTGATACTTTGAACCATCCTGAAACATTAGCTTAGACCATTTTTTTCTTATATATATATATATATATATATATATATATATATATATATATATATATATATATATATATATATATATATATATATATATATATATATATATATATATATATATATATATATATATAAAACTATAGTTTGGGAGGTATGAGAACAAAATTAGGCTTTATTTTAATAGCAAGTGATAGGAGAATGATAAGTTAGTGGGTTGGAGAATTTAATCAATGATGAAGTAAAATAAAAGTGAAACCATAACTTGTTAAAGAAAGAATGTGAAGGAATGAATATATCACTCAAAGATTTATGATAAAACCACATGACAAAGAATGTTCAGGCTGCTTTCCAATAGAATGATCTAATTTCTTTCCTCAGCACCGTACACCATCATAACATTCCCATTCCTGTTTGCCGTTATGTTTGGTGACGTTGGACATGGAATAATTATGGCACTCTTTGGGGGTTGGATGGTGTGGCGAGAAAAACCGCTAGCAGCTAAGAAGACAGACAATGAGGTATAGTATATGAAGTGAAAGAATTTATTTGAAATAATTCTTTTGGGTGTATTGGTGTATTTAAATACTGTATTATCACATGATCTGGTTTGTTCTTAACTCATTAGAGAAGCTATTTGTCTTAGATAAATTGTAATGCTAGAATTTATCTTAAATGTTAATGTTCTTAACTTTGTTTTCGAATATGTAGAAATTAGGGTGCCCAAGATTTAGTCACTAGAATTTACTGATACTGTACAGCTAAATGAAGTTTTCAATTGTGATATTTCTGTAGAAATAAGAAATTTGTATTTGAGTGTGTACAGTATAGTATATTGATTACTACTGTATAATATTAATGTTGATGGAAAAGACCACTTCAAATGGATTTATTTAAGAAGCTAGTTATAAATGTGTCATTATTTCAGATCTGGAACATATTCTTTGGAGGTCGCTACATCATCCTCTTGATGGGTCTGTTCTCCATGTACACTGGACTCATCTATAATGATATCTTCTCCAAATCCATGAATTTATTTGGCTCTTCCTGGCATGGAGTCTATGAGTGAGTTTATTACCAAATACAATACAGGAATCTTAAAAAAAATGTCATACAATACCTATCAATGTAGATAAAGATGAAGTTAATACTTGGTAGTCGTGCAGTTAGTAAGTGTCACCTATACCTTTTTTAAGGTACCAGTGTCATTTTTTCCCAGTGAAATGACATTGTTTTAGCCGAGAATTGTTGTCAGAGCAGTACTGATACAAATGGCAAAGACATACACCTCTGCAACTGCCCTGCTTGGGGGTTTTAGGGGCAAATGCAATACAGATGCAGCTGTTCATTAGTCAGGTGATGGCTTTTGAGATGGATATTAATAAAGTAAAGAGATGTGGTTTTGGAGGATTTTCAGCACAGTGCTTGTTGATGTCCTCATTTTGGTTAAAATACAGTAATATCTCAGTTAATCGGAATCCCTCAAACCCGGAACTCTCCGATAGCTGGAAGGAATTGAAATTTTCTCGGAAAATCGTTCTTAATGCCGTAATTTTCCGGAAAATTACAGCTTTGGGAATAATTTTCCAAGGGGCACATTTTCCGGAAATTCAGAGAAAATTTTTCTGGTACCCTGAAAATTCTGGGGATAGGGGATGCTTTTCCGGGTTCGAGAGATGATGTAATGGGCAATTTCTGGAACTTCCGAGAAAATTTTTTCATTACCAGGAAAATTCCGGGGATGAGGGATGCTTTTCCAGGTTCGAGAGAGTCGTCTCGTTACCCGGAAGTCTCTCATTCCCGGAAGTGCTCTGCACCAATTGTTCTGGCTAACGTAGATAACACTGCTATGGCACTAGCTTCCTTCCTGGCACATTCACATTTCAGTAGTATCAGCTGTTGTAGTGACACAGAATATTTACTGTTTCATTATTCTGTTTATGGATATTTAATTATCACTGTGTACCTGACTTATGAGTTTTATCTTGCACTCATGATATGTGTTTTATCATTCTTATCGTATTTTCTTTCAAATCTGCATGATGAGGTTATCCCATAGACACTGTACATCCTTTAATCTTCATCTCGAAATTTCTTTAAAGTTTCATCTCTGTATTTAATCCTAAAAAAGATTTAATGACAACAAATGAGGGAGGGGATGGGTTGTCCAGTGTCCACCCTACAGAACTGAAGAAAAAGGCTTGCAAGAGTGAAATAAATATCCTTTACATCCTTTTCTGTGCTTTCACTTACAGGTTATCAGAGTCCTCTCACATTTCATACTTGTCTTGCACTAATCTCTGTTTTGTGATCCACCCCACTTGAGTGTGAGAGAGGTAAAGGTAATGAATGGATTGATGGAAATACTGTAGTAAGAATATTGTGCTTCCCTTACAGTGAATCTACCATCGAGCACAACAAAGAACTCATATTAGATCCAGGAAATCGTGAACAGTATAGCCAGACCCCATACCCATTTGGTCTGGATCCCATGTGGCAACTATCCACCAATAAAATCAACTTTTACAATTCCTACAAAATGAAGATCTCGATTATATTTGGAATTATCCACATGATGTTTGGTGTGATCCTCAGTGTATGGAACCACAGGTAAGGCTTGCTTTTGTAATAGTTCCTTAGTGAAAAAAAGTAAGATAAAATATGCCCTTGAACCATTTAACTCACATGTAAGCCTTGTAATTCTTGGTTATACAGTACAGTATTACATATTTTGTTTATTTCTATTAATATCTATGCCCCTGTATCTGAGTATGCATATATCTGAGTAAATCTTTCTTGTCATCAGATTCTTCGACAGATCCATGAATATCTACTGTGAGTTCATCCCCCAGGTGTTGTTTTTAACCTGCCTGTTCGTGTATATGGTCTTCCTTGTGTTCCATAAGTGGGTATGGTATGGTGCACTTGGGACTGTGTCACAGTCTTCAAGTTGTGCACCATCCATCCTTATTACCTTCATCAACATGGTGAGTTTTATGGTTATTGTATAGTTTAGTGCTAGTAGAGGGAATTGTTCATCCCTAGTCAGAGAGATTTATTTACCTCTTGAGAATTTTTATCATTCAGATGGTTCCACAGGTACTTGGATGGGAACCTTCAAGACCAGACTTGGTTAGGGCTTCAGTTATCACACAAAAGAAGATTATTTTCTACTTAAGCAATTCTTAAAGAAAACAGTTTAAGTGATATAGGTTTTTAATTAATGAAGAATTTTTGAGGAAAGCAGTTTTAATAACTTTTATATTATTTTAGCCTCTTTACCCACAAAAGACAAGTATGATTTGGAGGCTGTGTGATAGATGTTTTGTTGAAGCTTTAATTGTAATAATGGAAATGAAAGCGACTCACATAATTTAAAACATTTCTATTATTTTTTTATCATTAAGTAAAAATTTATAGAACAGACCAGAAAGAATAATTGTAAGAACCACTTTCCTTGATATCTAGAGATTATGTCTCGTCCTCAATTTATAGAAACTGATAGACAACTTGACATTGAGAAATGATGGCTTGTCTACCATATGTTGTGTGTTTTGTACCACATTGGGAAGGGAGATGATATTTGCACAGTAAAAATATTGGCAAGATTATTTTGAACATGGGAAATGTTATGATAGAAAGAAAAGAAGTTGGTACAATTGTAGTTTTTCTGATACATGAATAGAAAGAACATCTTCACTACGGTTAATATTTACTTTTTAGGTACTGGTAAAAGGATATCAAGATCACGAGGGTGAAGATTGCTCGCCGTACATGTTTGCTGGACAGTTTGGAATCCAGAGGTTCCTTCTTATAGTTGCCCTCCTATGTGTACCATGGATGCTGTGTGTCAAACCATTCCTTCTCCATCGCAATAACAAACGAAGACAGCTGGTACGAAATTTGTCTTATGAAATATAATGTACTATTGCTGTGGGTAAGGGAGAGAAAGAGAGAGAGAGAGAGAGAGAGAGACTGTTATACTGGGGAATTATTGAATTGAAATTACTGTATTTCCTTGTGGGTATGAAGCATGGATTCTGGGTACAAGAAGAAGCAACAGAGAAGCAGTGGCAAGTGATACTCCAGGTATGTGAGAACAATATGTGGGATAGATAGGATGCAGAGGATATGATGTATGGAAATGGGTAGGTGTCAAAGGGAAGGAAGTGGTGGGTAGAAAGTGAGTCAGGGCCAGCTAGCTCCAGTAGTATGAACATATTGCAGGGATGGACAGTGAAAGATTGGCAAGATTTTATATAATTTTTTTTTATTATTATTATTTATTTTAATTGTAAGGTGGATAGCCAAAAAGAAGTGTTTATTTTATAAGTGGATGGATGGATGGTAAAAAGATTGTATGATTCAAATGTGGATGGGAGGAGGGAAAAGTATAAGACGACCAAGAAGGAAAGATGGGGTGAAGATGCACCAGTAATGACAGGGATGGACTTACAGGAAGCAAAAGAGTATACAAATCAGTGGCAGAAAAGGTATGGTGTTGGTAGGTGATGTTGGTTCATATGAAGGGAAAGTTTAACCAGAGATATTTAGGCTGTGGAAGAAGAGTACCAAAACAGAATCCATCTTTTACAACAGGAAGAATGAATGAATGACAATGGAAGAAGTGAGAATGTGTGTGTGTGTGTGTGTGTGTGTGTGTGTAAAACATGGATTTGGTGATATCAAAGGGATGGCCTGACAGAACAGAATGCCCCCCCCAATAACACGACACAGAGTACACAACGCTCACTTTTGATGTCTATTTTTTTTTCCCTTGCACCATGATGTTTTCATTGGTGGTCAGGATCATCAGCTTCATTGTTTATGGTCCTACCGTGCGCGTACAGAACAAAGCGTTTGTTCCGTCAATCTTGTCATTTGTGATCATCTTTCCAACCAACTTTCTGTCTGTCCATTCGCTACTATGTTAGGATTTTTCCTTTATGAAATGAAGTTCTGCAATACTGTATAGTACAGTAGTTGTTTGTTGTTTGCAAGACAGGAAATATGATTTTATGTTCTTAAATATTTTTTCAGGAGACTAGTACAAAAAACAACTTGTCCTCAAAGACCAACTTTCAGGGTAGGTGCTATAGACATCGATCAGAATTGTTACAATCAAAAGAGGTTAGAGGTAACAAGAATTCAGATGCATTTATTGTTTGTGAGAAATGTGAATATAGCAGTAATATGAAACAGAAGGAGAAAGATTATCAAGACTATGACAAGGTATGTTCAAGAGTCATTATTATTATATCTGTTTGTCACTGCTGTAGTAAGGGAAGATTTTCATCATGGAAACCAGTTTAGTTTGGATTGATTAAGTTATGACTGAAAATGTTGTTTTGCTTTTTTAGGGGTGGACTTACTGGCATTGGGTGATGCTAGGTTGTGTGAAATAATACGGATAAATCAGATTGAACTCTTAGGGCCTCTTTCTGGAAGGGAAATAAAGAAGCAGAAGATATTTGTTACAATAGTCAGTATGAATGAATGAATGAACGAATGAATGAGAATTACAATGCACAATGCATTATAGCAGGAAACAGCTTGCAAAATTTGGGGGGGGGGGGAAGTCTTGTTTTAACTTTGTAAATATAGAATACATGTAGCATACTTTATACTGTAGAGGTGAAATGGAGTATTCCCTTTGCTGTCGCTTGGAATCAGATATGACAATCATTCACTGATGACACAATCATCATCACAGTTTTACAGCCATTTTCAACATTCATTAGTGAGCTCAAAGGTGACTTATTAAGGAAAGGTATAACTATCTCAGCTAGCCATTGATTTTCTCTACCCATTGTTCATAGCCCCAATTAAATTAGAGTTTGCCCCCTGAACATGTTTCTCTGCCCATTAGAATGTGGCTTAAGGGAAAGAATCTGGGTGTGTCTTAGTGGACATATTGAATGTACCCAGCAAGCAGAAGCACTATTTGTTTGAATTCAGTGCTTGGCAGGAATGCCAATCATCCTGGTTATATCAATACTGTACCTTTAAGCATTTAATTTTATCTCTAAATTAATATATTTTCCAGTTATTTTACATTTTTAAGAAAGTTTCACTCTAACAAAAGATGAGACCAAATGAATTTGGCAGTGATATGTAAACTGGGAGGGGAAGCGGCAGAGGAATACGTTAGTTGGTCAGTGTTCTAAGGCTGTCAAAAGTAGACTGCCGCTGTTGTATATCCCCCCCCCCCCCAACTTATAGGAAACAAATCATAGTGATGTAAAGCTGCATATTTGTGTCCTGCCTGAAGAATTTAAATGTTTTACCCATCATTTCCTGTAGCTCTAGTTGATATTGATTTGATTATTTTTTCACCCAGCTTGAAATTACTCGTATACTTGGGAAGATCTTGCAAGAAGTACAAATATTATAATTTTCATTGCAGGTGACACAAGCCAATGGAGGTGAGGGAATGGTGGAGGAAGGTGGTGAAGCAGCAGCTGCAGCAGCAGCAGCAGCAGTGACAGAGGAGCTCCATGACATGGGTGAAGTGATGATTCACCAGGGCATCCACACTATTGAATATGTTCTAGGTTCTGTGTCACATACTGCTTCATATCTTCGACTATGGGCTTTGTCTTTAGCTCATGCACGTAAGTGTGGGGTTGAACTGATTTCTTGCTGAAATTTGAGATGTCTGTATTAGGTGAAATTAAAAGAGAATGTAAATTCATTAGTTATGAGTTGCAACTTTCATATTTGAAATCTATATGCTGTTAAACAGTTTTTGGATAGACAGCATCTTCTGACACTACACACTTTTTTTTTCTTGTGTTAACTATTGTAACTCTTTATGGGTCTGCCTACCTAATTATCAACTGAAGAAAGTTCAAACAGTGTTGAACAGGGTTGCCAGGCTTATTTTTGCTTTCCCACTGAGGACTCTCACTACCCCCATTCTTGATCAAATTACATTAGCTTCCAATTACAGTTAGGATAGAGTTCAGACTCTGTCTAATGACTTTTTAGACACTAAATTTTGGTAAGCTCAAGTATTTGGCAAACCAACTAATTACACGGACTACACATTCTGAAATGATTTTGCATAGTAGTGATGATCCTTCATGCCTTGAGGAGCCTAGAACAGTACTGGAATGTTCTTTTTCTGCTCCATCCTTTTCCAATACATCACCCAGATTGTACAATTAGTTGCCTGCACCCATGAAGCAGCTGACTTCTGTGGAAGCCTTTAAGAAACAACAAGATCTTTCTTTTTTTGAAAGACTATAATTCTGAACAGTGAGAATTACAGGGCTTGGGAAGTTTATGAATGATAGAAATTGAACTGTCACTTTTTATGATCTTTTATTGAAGTATAATTTTGAAAAATTTGAAAATGGCTTGAAAAAATATATTTTTTCCCAGTGACATCGGTACTGTGCAACACTCATTGTTCTACCATCTTCATATGGCACTAGCTGTGTTGTGTTTTGTGTTGTCCGTCAGTGATGGTTAACGGTTTTCACTAAGTCACACCGCGACGGTTACAACACTTAAACTCAACAACCCACAAATACAGTGAGTGCCATGGTGTGACCGAGTGAAAACAGTTAAATGGCACTGATGGGTCACGTGATGCCAGATAACCCTCAGGTTCATGTCACGTCTTTTTGTAAAATTAGGTTACGTTTACACAAAATATTAGGTTCCTAACTGGCATACAGTAGTTTATAGTGTATGTGAATTATTTAGGATTCTCGAATAAAAAAAATCACCCTATACATGAAGGGCTACAATAACCTGCCAGCCAGTGGTGTCTGTCTGTAACTGCACTTTAATTTTAGCGTAAAAATGCCTCTAATTATGTGAACGGGACCAGTATTTTTTGCGGACACTGTAAATACCTAATATATCGTACGTGACATGTAACCAATGCTGTTCCTTGTTTTGTTTTTTTATTATTTTTCCTTTTTTTACTTTAATTTTTCTGTAAAAATGTGAAATACTTTTTGGCGAACTTGGCATGATTCGCAAGTAAAATTGACACAAAGTAAGCCAGTATTTGAAGTTCTTTTCGGTGTCTTAAAAAGGCTCAGAAATCAGGAAAGGGCTCCATTTCAAACATTCTGGATTCTCAAGGTTGTACTGTAATTTATTATTTTTATTTATGTATTTATTTATTTATTTATTTATCTTGTCTTTGGGGGAGGCAGGGGAGGAGGAGTACGTGGTTAAATATAAAGTTAATTAATGTAATCATATAAACAATAATTAATATTTTGTTGCCAGAGCTAAGTGAAGTACTGTGGTCAATGGTGCTGCAAATTGGACTAACCTCTGGTGGTGAGGGTGGAAGTGGAGGTATTGTCATGTACTTAATCTTCGCTTTCTGGGCATTTCTGACTGTGGCTATCTTAGTGCTGATGGAAGGCCTCTCTGCGTTCCTCCATACACTTCGATTGCATTGGTAATTTGTTTGTTTTACCTTAGTACAGTATCTAGGTTTTGGATTATAAATAAAAATTCAGTGTTAGACATTCTGATGTGTGTGTAATTAGCTACAGTACTGATTAAAATAAAAACAGGTTGTGTATTGAGTACCCAGGGGGAGAGGTTGGACACAGGTGTAGCTTCCATGCGATATCCAGATCATTGACTGACTATCATGGGAACACACTCGCATGCCTCTCTCAGCATTTTCCAATGATATAAAAAATTAGCAAAAATTTTGTAGTTTTTGAAATTTGGGTCATATAATAACGGTACTCTTATGTTCATTTCATGATATTTTAACCATACTTACCATCACATCTTCCTTATTATTACCAATAACACTTATATTTTGTATTATACACTCATTATATTATCTGTGAAGTTTCTGCCATTTCTCTTAAATTTAAAGTTTTCTGGAAAGCTCCATATGTTAGTATCCTAGATAGACTGTTTTCTCACTAATGCATTCTTCTTTTTGCCAGGGTGGAGTTCCAGAGTAAGTTCTACGGAGGCACAGGTTATCCCTTTGTTCCATTTGCCTTTGAAACTATTCTTGATCAGGCAGAAAATGCTGTAGTTGAACAGTAAGTTGGTGATCGGAGAAAATGCTTAACGGAGAATGAATCTTGCAACTCGAATACCTTGGATGTACTGCTCTCAAAAAACAAGGTACGACCACTGCTTAAGTATATTATTGTGTTCCTATAAAATCACTTATCATAGGTCTTGCAAGGAGTTCTCTAAAACATTTAATATTTGCAAAGGATTTCATTCTGACATTAATCAGAACATTTTATGAGGAGTGTTGAATAGCTGTATAAAGTCAACAGTACACTATTACTTAATTAAAACAATGTAAGGTGATTTACACACCTCTCTCAATACCCCGATCTCTAACAAGTTGACCTATACACAGCTTTTACACTTATGATCTCCAACAAGGTTGACTTGAGCACATCTTCACTATTTTTTGACAGGTTGACATTAACAGAATTTCACTATCATCATCTTTAACAGTATAACATAAACATTTATGTTATACTGTAAAAGATGATGATAGTGAAATTCTGTTAATGTCAACCTGTCAAAAAATAGTGAAGATGTGCTCAAGTCAACCTTGTTGGAGATCATAAGTGTAAAAGCTGTGTATAAGTCAACTTGTTAGAGATCGGGGTATTGAGAGAGGTGCGTAAATCACCTTGCCAGGGATCATTACTGCAAAAGGTGCCTTTGAAATAACTTATTAGAGATCATAATAGTGAAAGGAATGTGTAATCAACTTGTTGGAGACCTTGAGGGGTAAAAGGTGTGGTTTTATAAGTCATCCATTCAAAGATCATGGTGGTGTTTCTGGAAAGAACATGACCACATTTCAACAGTACCCTCTATTTCCATTTTTGTGCAGTGCAGCCGATTTCATTTTGCTTGAAAGTCCAGAACTTTCACATGAATTGTACACATTAATTTTTCTTTGTGCCTGTTTTTGGGTTTACCATAATGAATAAAGCTTCTGTAACAGAAAAAAAAATATGAAAATAAACTTGATATTTTGACAGTGGCATGCAGCATTTTAGTAAAAAATGGAGAGTTGGACAAATTTAGATGTTTTATTCTGTTTATTTAAATATCAACAATAGGATGGGGACTTGGGGCTTATGTATAACTTCACAAAAATTTAGTCATCCACTTAAAGTTTATAGTAATCATTCTTCCAGCACCATATTACATAAATTGGGCTATTTTTTGTCATTAGATATAAAAAATGGTGAAGTAGCATGTTATCTAAAACACAAAATGATATTATCATTGTTTGAAAGCTACAGTACCAGTGATTAATTGGATGTATGGTCTCTGAGAATCATAGTTATTGAGAAGAATGTTGTATATACCAGTTCTTTTGGGTTTGTCAGAATAGTTGTTGTATGCTTTGAGATTATAAGTTGTGAAATCTAGGTCATTTAAACAATGTGTCCTTAGCTCCTTCATCCTCTGAAAGTCTGGTCAGACTTGAAATATTCTGCTGTGTTTTTATGGTTCACACTTTACATGCACATACTGTATATGCTTCATATACTGTAATGAAATGTTGATAAAATTTGTACAACTGCTTACCCATTTATTAAAATACTGGTATATTCAAAATTTGTCATAAATATACAACTTCCATTCTTATATAGCTACAATACTGTACTGTATACTAAATTCATGAGAGAGAAATTGCTGTCATGTTTCATTCTACAATATTGTTCCTGTTTGCACTTAATAATTCTTTGCTCTTGATGATTTCATATACTGTATTTTATTTTGTTTTGTGCACAACTTATAATTTTTATACAGAGAATATCCATAAATATGTGTAAATGAAAATGATTTTGATATTTTATACTACAGTTTTAAAATATATTGTCACACTTGGCATTTGCCCAAACACTCACATTCTTTGACACTTATATATGCAGTCCTTATTTTGTAATTATTATATTTGAAACTGTTACTCATAATATCTCTAAAGCTTTTTTTTCACACTTGAATACAGTATTCTGCATACAGAGAATGGCATGTGCTAAATCCCAGTTTCATGAGTACATTATGTTCTATGTTAATATAAGGTAAGTACTGTAGAGCTGGAAATTATTTCTTGTTGATCTAGATGTACCAAGTTAGTGTAAAAGATGTTTAAGTACATAACCATAAACACTTACAAGTAGTTGTATTTACCATAATAAAATTTCATTGTAAGAACCAAATATACTTACTACAATACTGTACTGTATAGGTGCAAAGAAATTACTTCATGCCCATGAACATGTTATCTTCAAAAACTAAATACAGTACTCAAATGATACCTCAAGCCTACCAAAGGATGTCTGATATGATCTACAACATGTGTTATACAGGTTGTCAATCCCTTATCCGAAATCCTTGGGGCCAAAGGCATTTCGGATTTCGTAATTTTTCGGTTTTCAGAATGTTTTTTTTTTTTTTTTTTTTTATATACGTGAATTAGCCCCCCAGGCCCCGATGTGGGTCAGTGATCTATGCCCGGGTGGGCTAATACTTGTTTAAAAAGAAAAAAAAAAAGTTTTGCTCCACAAAAAGAAAAAAACCTTTCGGTTTTCGGAATTTCGGTTAAGCAGTTGTCAACCTGTAGTATTTGCTCTCATGAATACTAAGGATATAAAGATATATTTTAAAATAATTTTTATTTACCACTTAGATGTTCAAGAAAATGGTTAGGTTATGATGTCTAGGTAGGCTGATACAGTACTTTAACTTAGACATGTGATTACTCAGGCTTTGGCTTCTTAAGTATTTATTTTTTTTATGTGTAAATATACAAATCTTTTATCATTATTGATTGGGAAAGGTGATACATAAAATTATATTGATTTTATTTAACAAGGCTTTCATTTTCTAATTGTAAAATCTGTGGTTTGGTGAAGAATCCAGTAATTGAGAGTAGGTTTATTAAACACAGCATATATTTTCTCATGCTCTGAAAGAATGCTCTTCATCTAAATAACATTCTTGTAAATCATTTCAAGTTACTGCACTCATCATTGTATAGACATACATTTTAAAGATTTTATTGTTGCTTATAGATTATTCCTTTATAGAACATATATTTATGGACTTCATTGCATGTCAGAGGACTGTAAAAGCTAATTTCCTGGAATGTTGTATTATGAGTATTAAATTTAACATTTAATGGCAAGATTGTACACAAAATTTAGGAAAATTAGAACATGACAAAACACAGGAGGGGTTGGAGCTTATGGATTTAAGGAAGGGAGGTCCAAACATGGTTTATTGACCATATATGTAAGAGGTTAACAATAGGCAATCTATCCTCAGTGTGAGGATTTTATGGAATGCCATTTTGTTCATCAAAGGTTAACAAAATTGTCATAGCACGATACAGTCTGAAGACTAAAGGGAGTGACATTCTGTCCCTTAGAGAGGATAATGAGACGTGCTATGAGATTGATGAATATGAGGCATTTAGTCTTGCAAAGAGAAAAGTCAGTGTGCTTCTCTTTTTACCCAGTAGTTAAACAGCTTACCGTGTCATTCTTCCCACCAGTCACAGGGCTTAATATATGGCAATATACTCTGGAGGAGAGGCTAATTGTCACTGCTCCCCTCCAACCAGTTTCAGTAAGAGGTTTGCTAAGGTGCAGTATTGTCCCTTTTTGTGAGTAAAAAGGAAAAGTAGGTAAGTAATATTTTAAAAGTATAAAAGTACAAAGGTTATCAAATCATAAAATTTTCAGCAAAGGTAATCATATATTAGCAGAATAATCACAATTAATTGTACTGTATGATGTATCATGTTCCAGAGGATGTTAAGAAAAATTATTCACTGTTGTTATTTTACCTTGTTATTTATACCTTGAAAATGCTTTACATTGTAGCCCCAGTTTAATAGGTGTAAGGAATTGATTTCGCTCCATTGTGATGTTCACACTTGAATATCTTGAAAGCAGTAAATATTAAGTAAGAGAAAACTACTTAATTAAAAACTCAATGCACTATTGAGTATTATAACATCCAGGCTACGGTGGACATGCACACATACAGTATATGGAAGAACTAATTGACATAGTGTTCCTCTTATACATAAAATGTAATGGTTCATGATAGATATTAAATTCATTGAAGTATATTTACAGATTACCCTCTGCTGCTGCATCAGAAAGGAATTTTATTTAAGTTGCATAATAACATGTCCTAAAAAATGCTAAGTTCAGAAATATAACATGTAGTATATCCCTTTATCATTATTAGAACTTTGGTTGCAATTAGGTACAGTACTGAAAATCAGACCTAGAGAGAATATTACTGATGTGTCTTATAAAACTTTAGTCACAATTCATGATGAAATGTTATTATTTTGCTCATGTACTATACCATTGGAGAACAAATATGAAGACTTAGCAAAAATTGGATAATGTAAATGGAATTCCTTCAGTTTGTAAGGGTGAACCCTTCATAATTTTACTGGTCAGAAAATATGTAATCCCTAGTCATTAGATTGGCAGTCAAGAAGTCTAATTTATCTTGTATATCAATAAATTAGTTAGAAAATTATAATGGTTCTTCATTTTACCTGTTATTACCCTGACTGAAAATTGGCACAGGATGCGATGATGTCTCTCTGCCTGTTTGTTTTCTGTTTAAGTTTTCATAAATTCTTTCAATTGATATCAGTTTTGATGTGAATGTGTGAGAGAATTGTTCAATATGAAATGAGACAGACAGTCTAGGAAGAAATAGAAAATTCTTGGAAATAATATTTTATTTGATTCTTGAAATAACATCCCTTCCTTCCCACTGCTTGTCCCAGTCATAAAATACTAAAGAAATACCCGGTAGTCCTTTGATGGTATGTTCAACATACTGTACTTATCTGGTGTTATTAAGTTCTTTGTCAGATGGAAAATAGCTGTCTTAATGCCATTTTTTTTTTCAGAAAATAGAAAAGATACAGGGAATTAAGTCAAGTGAGTGGAGGAGATGGGCAATCACTTCAGTATTTTTTGGGGCAAACATCACGGATATGCTGTTTTAAAGAGCCGGGTTTATCAGTTATTCAATTCGAAGCAATGTTTTCACCACAGTTCTTTCAGCAGGTAGGAATGGTAATTTCCAATAACAGTATTTTCTGGGTATGCAGTAGTCATAAGTTCTTTTTTATATAAAAATATATATATCACCTTTGCATCATTGCAAAATACAGTACTTTTATCTTCCTGGGATGTGACCCCATGTGGGCTCCTTGTGTTAAAATTTTATTCCATTTAATACAACCCAATTTGAGATACAACTTGATTTTTTCATGATTATTGGTTCACATGGAGAGTTTCTGTACTGTTTCTTTGCTTCCAGCAGAATTTGATATTTGCCATTTGCTCAGTTTGTAATTCTGTATTGGGAAGACTTCAATGAACACATCACTACTGAGATTAAATGGGCAAATGAAACAACCATGTAACTCACTGAATCAGACAAAATCTTGTTTTCCCTTGTCCTTTTAAGTTTATTCTTGTTCACTAATGAGTTTATTGTCATGGACCCAATCATCCTACTTACTGATCTTCCTTCTTTTTATGGCAGGTTCTTGTTTGTCAGGGTGTTAACTGTGATACAGTACCATACTAAAGATTTTAGTGATAAATTTTTGGGGGCATTTGGCATTATTTTTTCTTTAAGGGTGTCTGTAATAGTGCTGAAAATAGATTCACATCTTAGGAAGTTGCATCACCAAACACCTTTTCTATATATAATCTCTTTCATTATCTACCATTACGGTATTTATTATCTCAACTACAGTACTTCCAGTTGTTTACATCTTTTTCATATCATATTCTCAGTTCACTTTCTACTTCCCACCCCACAGATGTGGACAGAAAATGGCATCAAATTTCAATAATCGATTCCAGGACTAGAACTCGTGACTTAGTGGTGAGAGATGTGTACATTGCCATTGTACCAGCAAAACCCCTATGAGTTAAACCCGTGACTTGGGGCTATGATTTATGAGCTGCCTTGTTCTGGAATCGGCCATAAAATTTGTTTTCAGGATCAATCTTTCATTTCTTATCCTGCAACAGTTGTGGGATGGAGGATCACACTCTTCTGGACATATCCCACAACTGTTGCAGTATATATTTCTTGTTGGCTCAGTTTAAATTTCCCATGCTTTGTTTTGCTGAATATTTTGTGGGGGCTTCTGACAACTGCCACTTACCTATCCTACCCTCCACAGTGCCTTCATATCAGTAAAGGGTAACAAAACTTAGTCTGATCAACATACATATATTTACATATTTTTATTAAGTAATTTTTATATATTGTATGTACTATGTGTATGAGTGTTTGGACATGTATGCATTTATGTAATGCAAGTACAGTATTTTGTTTGTACATGGGTGTGCACATATGCACATCTAATTATCTAATATTTTTTAATTTATAATATGTATCATTATAATTTCCCCAAAATATCATAATATATTTAAGACTACAGTACAGTACAGTACAGTAGTTTCAAAGCTTGTGGTACCCTGGTAACATACTATAACCCAGCTATATCCAAGTTACGCACTTATTCTGAATATTTCTCACACAGGAGTTAATTAAACTGACCAAAATCAAGAGTAAAGTAAATAAGTTTGCTTATGTTTATCAGCATCTTCAGGTACAGGTATCCTGCTATTGTTCTGCCACTATTACATTAATATTTTGACAATATACCACTAAAAGACACAATTGCTCTTAAGTAATATTAATGAATGGTAATGTTCAGAGCAATCTAAATCTTACAAGCCAGCAGTACATGTCTCAATAGGATATGGGTGACAAAACACATCAATGGGATAGGAGTGAATTATAATATGACAGCTGAACACTCTTCTGTCAAGATGTGTTTGTGACTAAAACATCAACACGGATTATTGTATATAACTACAGTATCTATCTTTACACTCTTCTAGACCTTTGACAATACTGTTTGTGTTTCTGTTGATTTTATATTTTTTTTGGGTGTACCCTGTATGTCTCAGAAGATGACAGGATGTAATGGAAGTGGTTTACTGCAGTACAAATTATTGGCATTAAAGTTAGGACACAGTCAGTGCCTCTTGGTCCCTTAAAGAAAACAAAAATGGAATACAGTACAGTACTCACTCCTACACTGACAGAAAGGAATTTATAGTTCTTTTTTTTTCCTCACTATGTATCTTGATAATTACCCTATGTGGTGTGTGCAAAAATGGCGAAGGTTGAGTAATGGATCTTGGTACAAAGAATAAACAAATGTGGATTACTATACAAACTCCACTAAGTCAAAGGCCTGTTACTTTCTAATTCCTGCTGAGGAAAGTTCAATCTGACCCTTGAGTCTTATGTTATATGTTATAAGTATGATCATATAACAAAAGGACTACCGTATTATCAGCTACACGATAAAATGATAAAGTTTTACTTTATTGTCAATTATAGTGACATTATTTCTGCTTTTACTACCATACAATGTATTATAGTGGAGTACTAATGTCTTGCTTTATGATAAAAAGATTAGAGTTGTCAGCAAGTATTCATATTCTTGGTCCACATCACTCACCCTGTATGGCTAGATGCTGTTCTGCTAAACTCTTAGTTGGCTACTGCTAGGTGTTGCTCTCCTGGTAAACACTTAAGCTGGCTACTGCTAGGTGTTGTCCTCATGGTAAACTCTTAGTTGGATGCTGATACATGATGCTTTTCTGATAAACTCTTAGCTGGATAATGCTAAGTGACATTGCCTGGGTAAATTCTAGGTTTGTTGGTAATTGCATCTGTCATGGCTCTGCAGTAATGAAACGCCTCCCATTTTTCTGCTGATCGACTGCTGGATTTATGCCCATATCTGGTAATACAAATAATTGTAAATAAGTTTTATTTAAGAATATAAAACCTGTATGGCAAAAATATGGCCATGAGTTCACTCGGTGTTTTCATTCATGTTTGCGGTAATCTACAACTAAGATACTGGGATCCTCTCGCATCTAAAAGTCTTTATTACTACAGGTAGTAAGATTTTTGGTTTGAAAATATAGTGAGTTTGGCACCCATAACAAAATTTAAGACAGAGTTTTAGTATGTTGAGTGTTAAGTTGGACAGTGTCATCTTGAATATAAAGATTATCAGTATTAATACAAGTATGAAGATGTACCGTATTACAGTGAATAAGAAGCTGGATATAATTACCCTGAGTGTGAAGTCCCAGGATCCTGTAGATATGGAGGTACCATCTGGGGACATCTTAAGGCAGGAGACTCTGTTCTCATGTCCATAAAGGATGGTCAAACGATGGCATTTTAGAGTGTCCCAAACATTGACAGTATAGTCATTGTAGCCCGCAAACAGTAGCCGTCCTGTATTGTAAATAAAACACATAAGTATATTACATTTAAACATAAGCATTAAACTTTATTACCTTATATATGAATAATTTATTAAAGCGTCAACACAACACACAATTCGTACACATATCATGCTCACATTATACCTTAACATAACACTAAAACAAAATTACGTAAAAATATTAACATAACATACGAAAATTTGGTGTACAGGTACCTTACTGCCCCTCATGTCACTGTTGATGTATTGTTTCTCACTGCCACTTCCTCTTATGATTGACAGCCATTATACTATCCCTCACCTCCCCTCAAAATCATTTGCTGATACGTCTCATTCCACTTACCGGGAGTCAAAATGCCTTACAGTTTGCTATTGATATACCTGCACTGTCTAGGTATACAGCATTGTCATTTACAACAAACTCCATTATTAATACAGTAACACACTCAAAAGAATAATAAAAAGTAACAAAATAAACATATAGATGCACAATTCAGCTCAGCCATCCATTTATCCTTACTCCTCCTAACTTTGTGGCCAAGCACTAACATATGCATTTCAAACTTTGCCATAAATAATGAGTTATTAATTATTGGTAATTTAAAAAGGGGGAAAGCCTTAAAAAAATTATTTTTACTCACCACTGACAGAGAAGTCAACAGAATTTACACCAAAAATGATGCTCTCTTTGGTGTAGACAGCAATCTCTCGATCAGCACGCAGGTCAAACAGTCGACACTGTCAATAGGAAACAACTTTGTAGTGGAGTTAACAGGACATAAGATATAGTAAAGAGATGGATGTTCGTGCTGGCACTCTCACTTTCTTTGATGCAACACAAATATATGTCTACTTGTAGTTTATTTGTCCATGCAACGTATTCAAACATATACGAGTATGTACTGTAGTTTACTCATACAAGTAGCTTGTTCATACATGTAGCAAGTTATGCAAATATAGTGTATAGCTTCTTCGTAAAATTACAGGTAAAATATTTGTATACACACAGTAATTTGTTTACACAGTACTGTATATCTACACTTCAGGTATACAGTACTGTAGTGTAGTCACACACAGCTCATCTGAAATTATTCACAAGGTGACAAGTGTACTTACTGTTGCATCATCAGAGCCTGTGGCAATAGCATCTCCCGAAGGGTAGAACTTGACTGTATTGATATCTGATTCATGGCCCTCAAAATTCTGCACACACTGGCCTGTACGCATGTCCCAGATCAGGGCCATCTTGTCACACCCCTGATGACATCAAGAATAATTTATACAGTAGGCTATTCATCACATTCGCATACTTTACATGTATGTTTTTGCACTCCTGGAAGCAATTAAAACACATTAAAGGCTCCTTGTAACACTGTTGGCCACTATCAAGAAGAGCTAGAGGAGCAACTATTGTACAGGTACCTGTACTTCAATAATAATAATCACAATAATAATTTGAATAAAGAAGATTACGAGGACGTAAGAGTAGTGGTGATGGTACTGACACCAGAGACGAAGGTGTTGCCAGTCTCTGATGGGGCCAGGTCAAGGGCCATCACATCACCCTGGTGGCCATGGAAGCTCTGAAGCATCATCCCTGACTCCACATCCCATAATGCACAAGTTGAGTCCCCAGAACCAGTCAGGATCTGTGGGTCACAAAATGCCATGGATACAATATTTGAATCTCCATTCCCTCTACCCAATAATGAGATTAAATTTGAGTTAATACAGTACTGTCAGTTATCTTCCCAATAGCCAGAATCCCCGATCCCCGAAACTCTATAATAGCCGGAAAGGATTTTGAGCTTTCTGGGAAAACAATCTCCACTCCGAGAATGGGAACAATTTTACAACTTGAAAATACGTAAATTGACAAAATTTTGGTACAACTGAGGCGGTCGTTTGTCCGGGTGGTCGTAAGTCGAGGAGTAGCTGTACATTATTGTATGTTTACAGTGGTGTTTGCATAAATAAATACATCTCTGTCTGTCTGTGGGAGATGCATAATTTAGACTCTTGAAAAAATTCCTCCAGCACCTGGAAACATTCCGGGGATGTGCAGTAGTGTCTGTCCATGCAAGATGCTTAGTTAAACTCAGAAAATTTACCCCAGTACCTCGAAAAATTCTGGGGATGTGCGATATATTACGGGTATGAGAACTGAATTTTGTTTCAGTTCCTTGAAGAGCTCTGCACTAATTATTGCAGCTAATGAGGATATCACTGTACAGTACTGTATTTACTATCAGTTAAAACTAGATCTAAAAAAAGTACTAAATGTTCCACTTTACTTGCAAATCTGAAAAAAAAAACAATTTAAAAGGTTTCTCCCTGACTCACCAATTGGCATTGGGAAAAATGCAACAAGGGAGATCCTGATTCATCAGCTGTTCATCAAGAAAGGGTTTGACTCACCTCTTGGTCAAATCAGAAAGGGTTCAAGAAGATAGAACTTACCTGCTGATCAGAATAGGGGAAGGTGCAGCAGGACATGTAGGAGGTGTGGGTTCCGACAGCCTTCTTCTTCTGAGTGACATCTTCATCGAAACTGAGAGGATACACTGTCACCTTGTTGTCGAGGCCCCTGGTGACCCAATTGAAAATAGGGAGGTAAGTTGATGTTGCAAGACTACTTGTCTTCTTTTATTCACCTCTGGGAGTTATTTATAAACACAGTAATTACTTCTTAGATCCAATATACCTTCCTCGTATAGCGTACATACAATGTAAGCCTTCTGCAAGTGTAGACAGTTTAGTTGCTTCTTAAATAAGTTGATAGAATTTGCTTTGAAAATTAAAATTTTCTTGAGCCTTCCTGTATATCTTACCCCATCCTTTCCACAAGTTTCCCTGTTGCTGAGTGCAAACAACTAGTGGCTGGTTAATTTACACTAGGCAAACCATGCCATCATTACTACTTTTACTTTTATTACTTTTATCCTCTTCGCCACTGATTAGCTCGTTTAGCCGCTTGGGCGGTCAGTCACGTCTCTGTTACGCACCGTTGCCAAGTAATGTACTGGGCATATCCACGCAAGGATGGAAAATAGCCATAAAATGGTGATAACGATGATGAAACCAACTTATAATAACGTCTTCAAAATCTGTTATTTATTGCTAAAAAAAATTTTATATTCAAAATGTAGAGGTTGGGGTAATATTACATAAGGCTAAGCTGTCAGGAAAAGGGAGCTCTTACTGTGAACAAACACCATTAATGTAAAGGTAACTCAAGGATGGTGATAACTTTTCTTATATTGAATTTTATAACATCTTGCATGTTACCATATTACACCCTTTAAAGCCTTTTCCCACTATGTATAATGCAGGGTGGCTAAAATCAAAAGGAAACTAACGCTACCATCCTTTGATGTCATTCGTTCACTCTTAACTGCTGAAACAGATGTGTTCTGCGATGATGTTCATCGTACTGTATACAGTATTGTACTGTACGAGGTTAGTGCATATTGTATATTCTCTCAATCCATCATATGCTATTACTGTGTTGAGTCTTCTTGGATTAATTCTACTCATTACAAATTTACTAAAGACAACATTGTTAGTAAATGTTTGTAAACTTTCACTGTTCTCCTAAATACTGAAATACATGTATATATTATTGTACTTTATATATGAACAATGGTGAGTACTGTACTGTGAGAAAGAAAAATTTTTATTTCTTAATTTTTAATTTATCATTAACACCGGTTATCAGCTTACTAGCCATTCAGGTGGTCGGTCCGTTCTTCGGTGTTAATTCAGGGAGAAACCGGAGTACCAGGGGGAACACCTGTACAGTTTGGTAAGGTCGCTGAATAACGCCCTTATCACATTCAACCAGGGAATTGAACATGTGGTGCAGTGAAAGGTAAGCACACTACCATCATGTTTGTTTGATGATTACAATGAGGTAAAAAAAAAGTTGGGTGAGAGAAAGATTTGTTCAAAATGAGGTATAGGTATGTAGTTGTGAACCAGGAATTGGATCAGTACCCGCAGGCGACCATGGAACCGGTGGGGGAGTAAGCGCAAGCCATGACCCAGGTGGTGGGCATGGTGACAGCATGTTCCTTGTTGGTGGTGAAGGCATCCCAGATGATCATCTTCCCATCCTGCAACAAACACATCCTTTCATCATCTGCTGCACAAACAACAAAATACTTCATTAACGGTTTCACAAACACAACACCTCATTACTTGCTGTACAAACACAACACCTAATTAACTGCTACACAAACAAACCCTCATTAACCATTACACAAACACAACACCTCATTAAATGTTACACAAACACAGTATGTCATTAACTTAAACACACACAGTATCTCATTAACTTTTACACGCACACACTGATAAGCCAACACTCCTATTTAGTCATTGTGACACATAACTCCAAACCTAACCTACAAATATGATGTAATCCTGAACAGTTATTATATGATTACAATGGCTATGTCACACTAAATTCCCTGCACACCTGGTTCTGTTATTTTAGTACAGGTATAAAAAAAAATGATAATTTGATATTACAATTCCTGCCTATACAGTATAAGCTTTTTGGTGTTTCAACTGCAGGAGTCATTAAGAAGTCATGTCACTTGTTCAAAGTTGGCACGATAATATTTAACCTCTTAACCTAATGGCTACCCAAATTAGAAGTGGCCATGCTGAGGGAAGAAGGCCAGTACAATCCTTCTATTGGTCTTGACAGTCTTGAGACAGTTTGACCTGGTACACTGTTCCATAGGTATACCACTCTCTGTGTGAAGAAGTATTTCCTTATTTTTGTCCTGAATGGCATATTGGCAAACTCGAAGTTGTGTTCCTTCATGTTGATGGAGGAATATATAATGTAAGTTACTGGGACTAGCCTTATATAGTTCTGTGAAAAAGTGCTTCACTGGTACGAAATTCAGCAATAGGTAGGGAGATTCTCTCTCTCTTTCATATGAGTAACACTCACCTGGGAGGAGGACACGAGGTGGCGCTTGTCGTTGCACCAGTCGGAACAAAGTACCTTGCCCTGGTGGCCCTTCAGCACACGTCGAGGCTTTATGTTGAGTTGCTGCAGGTTCTCCAGCCGCGCTGCCACTGTCGTCACTGTGGGCGAAGCTTTCCTGTTAATCTAAAGTGATCAGATAGATGGATAGCAGTAATATAGTCGAGACCACTAAGAGTGAGTACGAAGCCTTGAGACCTTCCTTCTGAGACAGAGGTTCCTAGAAGTCAAAACCAAGGATGAGATAGAGGTCAATCGCAAATTTATCATTTATTTATTAGCCTGTGCATTCATCGAGATTTTAAGATAAATCTTAGTGAAAAAAATTGAGTCTCGGTTTGTACAAGTAATTTATTTTGATCCTCAGCAGATTAGATACCCAAATGCTACCTTGGGGAGTTACTGTAGGTTTGTTCATGTTATATTTGTTTGCTTAGCATTGAAATGTTTAATTATCACATGAAATAAGGTGGGGAGTCTAATCTTCAGGTGTTTCATAATATTTTAGTGGTTGAAATCTACAGAGGATGGAAATATTTATCAACTAATACAGCATGGGCAAATGTGTACCAGCTACCAAATGATTGTATTTTTATTTTCAGTTTCATGATACGAGTAATGACATCTTTGTCTGGGGGCTCAGGGGCTTGTTTGTGTGGTGTGACATGGTCAGGTCATCAGAGACCGACGCAACATGCCTATCTAACCTGTCAGAGTTATCAGCACTGATACAACAACATAGTATCATAGGCCAGGTCAGGGTCAGTCCTTGGGGGGGGGGTGTGCAGTAGTGGAAGGCACCCAGGCCACCAGTAGAGGTTTGTCCAGGGCCCCATAAGTGTTAAAAGTGGCGTTGGGTAATAAAGTATACTGAATCACAAATTCAGCGTGAGTCAATAATCATGTGCGGTCACATAAATTATACATGGAGTCAGACACCTAGGTCACCTTGCATAAAAAAAAGAAAAAAAGAAAAAAGACTGACTTACATGATGGTCAACATTTCCTAGACTCAGGTAGTGACCTGTGGTGAGGTAACTCCCCCTACCTGAACCTAAACCTAAGCAGTTCAACAATCCCTTCCAACACACCTGAATATTAATGAATAAATTATTGGTCTCGGGCAAAAAATCGAGACCAAAGATGTACCGAAACTGAGACCTGAGCAGCCGAGACCAAAATTAAGAATATATATGTGTGTGTGTGTGTGTGTGTGTGTGCTGATAACCACAAGCATATACCTGGATCACGCGCAACTACAGTGATTTACTTGCATATATACTGTATATATATATATTTTTTCACAATCATCAATATATTGCTACTCTAATGCACTCAACCAAATTTAACATTGAAGTGCAGTAAACATCCAATGTAGCTGTCCTAAAAAAGCCTGGGAGAGGTCCCCTCGAGAGGAATGTCCTAGGGATTTAATTTACATGAACACAACTGTGCAGTTTAAGTGTTTCAAGGTGAACCAACAGTGCTGCTCGACTTTCAATCTTGTTAAATGTGTGTTGATTAAGTGAGACCTAGCGCTTAATATCATTATCTGTTTCCTGATTAATAAGCACAATGAAAATATTGCAAAATTGAGACCATCAGAATACATGTACAGTTAAAACAACTGCATCCATCAGGCGGTACAAGGCCTGTCAATATATACACAGTTTAAAGACTGGTAGTAAGCTGTTATATACTATATGTGACAACCGGGGAACCGGTTTATACTTGACTAGCTGTGACGCCACTGGTGTTTACTGCGCCAGCTGGGTACAAGTAAACACACTTCTCGACTTATGCTCTTTAAACCGTATTATTTCATTTATTCGTTGACTTTTTGTATAATTCTTTATGGTTGTGTATGTTCGTCTGTACCAATATAAACATATCTATATGTTCACTGTACGATCAGAATTAAGAAACACACATTTTCCCTTTAGTTACCGTCATTCTGTCCATGGTATGAAGTTGGTTTACCTCACCATCCTATACGGTGCACGGACAAAAACTCACTGGTTAGAGTTCAGTTAGGCGAGTTTTTGTTTGGGAAGCTTTGTCCTATCTTCTGGTGAAATGATGGTAGGATAGGGTGGTGATAGATTAAGGTGATGACAAGCTAGGGTGACGGCGGGCTAGGGTGATGACAGGCTAGGGTGGCGGCGAGCTAGGGTGACGGCGGGCTTGGGTGATGACAGGCTCGGGTGATGACAGGTTAGGGTGACGGCGGGCTAGGGTGATGGCAGCCGAGGGTGATGCCAGGCTTAGGTGATGGCAGGCTAGGGTGATGACAAGGTAGGGTGATGAGATTTAGGTGATGACAGGCTAGGGTGATGACAGCCTAGGGTGATGGCAGGCTAGGATGATGACAGGGTACGGTGATGGCAGGCTAGGGTGATGACAGGTTAGGGTGATGACAGGTAGGGTGATGACAGGGTAAGGTGGTGGCAGGCTAGAGTAATGACAGGGTAAGGTGACGGCAGGCTAGGGTGATGATGGTACGGGTGATGGCAGGCTAGGCTGATGATGGTACGGTGATGGCAGGCTTGGGTGATGACAGGGTGGTGATGGCAGGCTAGGGTGATGGTACGGTGATGGCAGGCTAGGGTGATGATGGTACGGTGATGGCAGGCTAGGGTGATGACAGGGTAAGGTGATGGCAGGCTAGGGTGAGGGCCACCTAGAGCTGACTAGGTAGTTCCACACCACTGCTTAGCACCACCACACCCTGGGGCTCATTAGTGACAATTGATTATGAATGGGCCCCCCCATCCCCTCACCCCCTTTGCTCTCAGCTTCTTAACACATTGAGAGAGAGGAGAAGGAAAAGGGATTAAGAGATAGATAATGGAATGGGGGAGGGTGTCCTGGTAATTTCATACCTTTCAAAATTTATTTAACTCACATTTCATTTAGTACATACAACTTTTACCCTCACTCCCTGAAAAACGCTTAACCCTTCATATTCTCCCATTGGGTTGTGTGTGTTTGGTTTCTTGTGTTATCTTTTATGCTGGGTTGATAAATGCTCACACCCCACTTGCCCTCTCTCTATAAAAAATATCCCAGATCCTTCACTGTTCCACCCCCCATGGTGGTAATACTCACGTGGGACATCGTTGAGTTTCTGCCGCTCTTCCTCCAACTTCACCTTAAGTCCTTCAGCTTCCCTGGACAGTGCCTCCACACTCTCCATGGGTTGCTCCACCTTCAGCCCTCCGTCAGTCATGGTTCCGCTGGTGTCACGACCCACGATCCCCGTCCAAATACTACCTCCACTTGGTGGGTCTTCTGCTTAGTGAGTCCTGGCCGGCGTGAGAAGGTAGTTCAACGCAAGGTGATGAGACTGCGGGTGAGGCTGGGGGGTGCGGGGGTGGCCGCACTAGGCTTCAGGGTACCGAGGCTCTAGCAACGCACATACCTTTAGGCTGATTTCCTCATGTTATACCTGTAAAGAAGTATTTTATTTTCAGGTTTTTATTGAATTTTCTTTAATGAAATTAACTATATGTGTATCAATCTATATTCTTTATTCCCCTCACACTCTTTGTTTGGGATCGATAAGGGGGTACAGAAATTCCGGACAATATAAAATAATACGAGAAAGTGATGCCCCCATACTGATAACAGTACCTCCCAACACATCACTGTCTCTATAATAATAATTATAACTTCACGAACACACTTATCGCTCCGCTTCCTGTAATGTGGAGTAGTAACCTCTTACATCTCACCGTTACATGGACGAAGATGGTGTAAAAAAAACTCCAAACCCTATTATACACACCAGTGCCCTGAATATCTTCCCCACACTGCACACCACCTGTGTTTATACCCACTACACTGAACACTATCAATGCACACTTTACCAGAGTACACAGCAACTTTTACATTGCGATATTACCCTACAGGGCTTACACCTTAATCATCATCACACTACAGTCTACAGCGTACAGAGAACTACACTACAACTCATATCATTACACTAGTTCACCACAATGTACACACAACCATAAGACACCCCAGAACATAAAGTTATCGCGAAACACCAGGTTTATGTTTACTAATGGTGAGAGAGATAGAGGGCGTGGTTAGACGTTAGGACATATTATCTACTGCGTTTCCTGTCACCAGTCGTCTCCTGCCACTGGCTCCTCCGTCCCGTCAGTGTGTGTGTTTTGTTATCTTTAGTTTGATGATGATGAGATGGAGAGAAGAGAGCCGTTTGCTCTGAAGATGGAAGACGGTGTAGGAGGAAGGTAAAGTTAGGAAGTGGAAAGTAAAGTAGGAGATTTGATAGCAGGTGAGCTATCCACCTTTAGTATGATGATAGTGTACCAGCATATTATATGTTGTGTATCATAACCTAACTTGATTAATTAATTTACCTTCTGTCAGGAAGTTGGAATACGATAAGTTACTCTTATCCTAAACTTAAATTGCTCTGGTGACGTTGTTAATCTTATATAAACGTTTCTATGAGAAAAAATCGGTAGCGAAAAAAAAAAGAATTACAGTAATGTACATTGATTTTTATGCCACTTTTCCACATATCAAAAACAATCATTGTTTGGTCCACTGTATTGTTCCATTTTGAAAGATGCACGTTGGGTTCAAGACAAATATGACATGAGTTTATAAGATGCTTCATGTCATGTACTGCACATGTACTCCGTAACTCCGACACAGCTACTAGAGCGTGACCAAATTCTTATTATAGTCTTTGAGCTTGACAAAGGATTGACGTAGGATGAATGTGGAAACTGAATATGTAACGTTTTCATGCTTCTATAAATATATAGTGGTATTTTTTTACTGATGGGTGGTTCAGTGGTCATTATAATGCATATTTGGTTAATGTTGATGTGTTAGCTGCTACGTCGTTAGGTTAGGGACGTGGTGCGCTCATACCTACTTAAGATTACGGCAGTCTAAAGCTGTGTGTGACCAGTCCAGTCACTACTATCACACTTTGGAGTAGTAGCTTGCTGTATTGCTAATAATACTCTCCCTCCATGTGTGTCTTCAAGTATTGTGGTTTAGTACCTGAAGAGAACAGAATTGCGTCTAGTGGTATTTCTCTTTTTTACATTTTCCCACTATAATGCATGTTGTTGGGAATCAAGACTAAAGATACATACATTCCTTTTATTTGCTGTTATTCAGTTATTCTTATTACTGTAACACTGTTGCGGTTATACCGATAATTAAGGAACATTGAGAGCCCAATGTAATTTTTTTAGCTCTTCGCCATGAACACTTCCAAGAAAATACGATTACAGTTACAAAATAAAAGTACGGAGTACGATTTCATTTACTGGAAAGAGAGAGAGACATTGAATCCCTGCAAAGATAACGTTTCATCCTACAGCGATGGAAGGAAACGTGATATTGTTATCTTTTCACTATACTTCAGAACTTCCAATCGTAAAAAAGAAGCTAAAAGGAAATAGTCATGTTATAATGCATTTCATTTCTTTATAAATAAATTCATCTTTCTAGTTGACAATACACTCGATTTATTACAATATTCTCGTTATATTACAATACGTTCGGTATAATATAATAATCGGTATATTGCAATACACTCGGTATATTACTGTACTCGGTATATTACAATACACTCGGTAAATTATGATACGCACGGTATATTACGATACACTTGAGATATTAAATAATGATCACTATAATTTTAAATTTTACTATTGTGTCCTTAACGATGAATTATTTTTTAAAGCGTTTTGATACATAGTATAGTACCGTACGTACAGTATATCTGGTAACGAATTTAGGAAAAAATTACTAAATTTACGTTAGAAGCAGCAAGTAGGAGTTTATTAAGGCACGCTTTGGCTATTAGAAATACAACTATCACTGAATTATGATACGAGCAAGAATGAACTACTAAACTATTGAACCAACGAGCATTGGTTCATTCCGGCTAAAATCTTAACTGCTACGTGATACTGTGACCGTAGCACCAGAGTAAAAGCAATGACCAACTTGCACTCAGCTTAATTCAATTAAAATTCACCTTTCCCTGTCCCGCCATCATATTTACATTCCTAGTATCATAACAAAGATTTTCTTCAAAATCCAAGGAAACAAGTAATTATAAAGAGCACGGGGGGAAACTTCAAAACTACCATAATTAGTGGCTAATTAATAACACTCGGGGATTAATTCTGCAATCGTTGTTTGCATGAAAGGAATGTCACTCATTTTTTTTCTCATTTAAAAGTTAATAACTGTTCAGATACATCTTAAAGTAAATAAAACGGCTCTTGTTCATGTCGCCGTGGAGTCTACAGTCAATGCTATTTTCAAAAAGCTGGTGAAGATTTGCATGTAATCTCTCATACCATGCAGTTATCGGTCAAAAAACCATTAAAAAATATGAAAAAATATGCATATCATATATTGCATCTTGGTTTCACCTATTGATTATTACTGTATGGAAGTATGTGTGTGTCTTATAGTAATGGACACAATGTGACTCGCACCACAACATAACGCATCGCAAAAGGAAGGAATTAACGATCATGAAAACATACAATGTAAGATGAATCAAATTAAATTTAACACATTCCTATGTCTCAGCTTGATGGATCCTTACAGTAGTGACAGTGTGTGCATCAGTGTGTCAGTATTCAAGCAAACGCACATCTTACAGTGGGGGAATTTATCCTCACAGTGGGTGGGTGATGCACCTGTACCTCACCCCTGGCATGACAGATTTGGGAGTTTGTTTGGGTTTCTGCAGAGGCTTGGTGGCCTTCTTGCTTTGGCCTCTCCGTATTAAATCACAGCCAATGAATATTAGCTTTAACTGATTTATTTTTCACTCGCTCCGGTGCTGTTATTTACTCACAGATGTTATACAGGGGTGCGAGGTGCCGTCAGTGGGTAGCAGGGATCATGGGTAACGGCGGTGAGCTGTAAGGCGTATGGTGAGGGGAGGCGCGCGGTACTGTCTTCCACTGCGCCAGGCGGGGCCTCTCACTGCCCAGGCGGCGCAGATCAATTCTCAGCGGCGCGCTGCCAACGCCTCGGCTCCCCAGCTGCCTCCCAACCTGCCCCTGCCCCAGGGCTCCCTCCCAGCTCACTTTCTGCATGAACGACTTGCCCCATTTTGCCCCCTGAACCACTTTCCCCCAATTTGTCCTCTGAACCATTTGCCCTCTGAACCAGTTGTCCCCAGCCTACAGCATGAACCACCTGCCCCTCAGCCTGTCCCTTGTTTCAGCTGCCTTCAGCCTGCCCCTGCACCAGCTGTTCCCCAGCCAGCCCCTTGCACCAGCTGCCCTCAGCTTACTCCTACACCAGCTGTCCTGAACTTACTCCTTCACCAGCTGTCCTCAGCTTGCTCCTGCGTCATCTGCACCAAGCACCCTAAATTACCAACCCCCTGCCTCAACCAATATTGTTGGCATCACACCACCTATTCCATCACAGGCAACATTTTCGATATTATCACTGGTCCATGTTCAACTTATAGCCTTCCTCACCCCATGCCTAACTGTTAATATTGTCACTGGTCTTTGAGAACCCCCTCATAACTTGTTTCTCTGCAGGGTCCAGCTCGTAATAGCTTAGATTAATTTATTCAACATTGTTGGATGTCCAGATCATCGATATGAACCTCCGTCGGTTTTACTTCCATACTGAATTTTTTCCTGCTGAGCATCTCTTTAAAGTCGTCCGTCAGAGACTAAACACTCAGAGTCACGAAACGCCCTGACATATCTGAACCTGTCAATATGTTCTTTATTGTATCATTTTATTCATGTATCATCGTTTTGAGTTTGCTCTCTTTCGCTTCTCTTCATTCACCTTATCTCCCCTGATTTTATATTCACGCTGTCTTCATCACTACATCGTCTTATCTTCGTTTTTTTCATTTTCTTTATTATATCCTTTCAGTGACTTTATCAGTATTAATCATGTTTTCATTGGTTTTCATGATCTGTGTCTTACCATCATTTCTTCCATTACCGGATTTTCATCTGAAGACCATTAAAGCTTTGCAATAATGCATTTAAACTGCCTCGTCTCGTGAGCGGAGATTGACTTTTAATAATAAGGTCAACCCGATCCTTGTTGTGGTCCTGTGTAAGCTTCCCTTGTGTTAACATGTAAAACCAAATTGATGTACAAAAATGTAACATGTGATTTATCTTCTTATTATGTTGTATGTTGATAATGTAAGAATCTCATATATATTTTTTATGTGTACCTGACTGTTAATTTCATGAATTTATTTACTCGTGTCTGTATTCTTTTATTATTACTCATTTGATGTGAACAGATTTTTTCTATGTATGTGAAATTATTTGACATGTATGTATTGTTTTGAAGATTATGTGATCACTGTAAATGTTTTATTAATTATATCGCGTAATATGATTCTTTGGGGAAGGAAAAGCTTTGTACTGATCAGAGTCATACTTGTTAGCTCACGTAAAATCAAACGAATCATAAAAGTGCAGCTATAACTTTTTATTGAGTCACCCATCTGAGGCGTCCGTTTTCTCTCGCGTGTTACAGAGCTAATATCTCTTAGTATCTCATGTCATTTTTTTTTATCTTCTTCACCACTGATTGGCTCGTTAGCCGCTTGGGTGATCGGTCACGTCTCTGATTACTTTTCCTTTTCTTTTATCCGCCTCACCAAATGATCGGCTCGTTAGCCGCTTGGGCGATCTGTCACGTCTTTGTTACGCACTGTTGGCAAGTACTGGGCACGCACTGGCTCCTGAATGTACCCGAACCTGCTCCAGTGTTGGTCAAATCTTGTCTTGAAAGAGCTCACACTCGGTGCCGTCACAGCACTTTCTGGTAGAATGTTCCAAGAGTTTACAACCCTCACTCCGAAAAAGTTTGCCCTCACAGTTTTCTGGACTTGCGGCTTCTTCAATCTTGAGCTGTGACCCCTTGTGGGGCGAGCGTCCATCAGCTCCAAGTAAGGACACTCAACTGAGTAGTGCCCCCTGAGATGCTTATACACCTCAATTAGGTCACCCCTTGCCTGTCTCTAGTATAAGCTAGGCAAGCTCAGGCGCTCCAATGTCTCAGGGGAGCTGAGGTGCCGAAGTGCAGGCACCAGTCTGGTGGGGGTCCGACTAATTACCCAAATGTACCCAAATGTAGCCAAATATAGCCGGAATGAAGTCAAATAATGGTCCTACATGAATAAATCGGACTGCCAATCACTTCTCGATTATTATTTGGTGTCACGAAGTCACAAAAAATTGGTAAACTTAATTTAATCTGAGTTGTGTTAGGTTAGGTTAGGTTAGGTACATGCACTCGATCTATTAACTCAGATTAAATTAAGTTTTCCAATTTTTTGTGACTTTCTGACACCAAATACTAGTCGAGAAGTGATTGGCAGTCTGATTTATTCATGTAGGACCATTATTTGACTTCATTGCGGCTACATTTGGGTACATTTGGGTAATTAGTCGGACCGCTTAGCATATCTCGGGGACCAGACGGGGTGACAGTACTCCAGATGGGGAAGCACTTCACATCTAAAGAAGACTTAAGTTGAGTTGTGGATTGTTAATCATTCAAAATTCCCTCCTATAAACATTGACATAGAGCAGTGTGACGTAATACCTAGTGCCAGATGTTGAAGACTTGAGAATCACGTATGTGGTAGAATAATCGTAAATTATGATAGATTACCTACAAATGAATATGAAGGAAAATGAATATGAAGGAAAATGTCATCAAAGTGTCCTGTGAGAGGCGAGAAAAATGACGTCAGGCACACTTGGCACCCCACCCCCCCCTTCAAGCAGACGACATCATCTGTGGCACAAGTAAAGGGAACCTCCTCCCTCGACCTGAAAAGTGTTCATTGTTAAGTTTTCTCTTGTATATCCCAGCCAAAATGAAGTCTATTGGTAATTTAGTATTCCTAGGCCTTGTAGGTCTATGTTTAGGTGAGTAAGATATACTGTGGTGGTTCAAATAGCTGAGTAGAGAAGTAGCGAGTGTCATTAGCTCGGCCTAGCAATGAGTGCACTAGAATCAATATTTCTTGTTACATTTGTTGCTTGCTGGACGTCGTAGTTTAGCTATGGTTACAATATGTCTTTCTATGCTGATTTTGTAGTTTCTTTTATATTTAACCATATATATCTTACATGCATGTGAAATACCAAATGTCAATTATTTCGCAATACAGTAGAATGATGTAATTGTTAGAAACTTTGCTACTAGCCATGACATATTGTTGTACAGTACTAGCAAATCTTATTTTTGGTAAATATTTACAAGTTGCCATGCACGGAAATTGCTAGAAAAAATAAGTTTGGTAATGTATTTTAAAAGAGGTGACATTTACTAAAACCTAATAGAACCTGACCTAACCAACTTGAGAAACCTACCTAACCCTACCTAACTTCCTAACCAGGGGGCTCCAAAGCCCCTGAACCCCCAGCCATATTAAACAGAAAGTACTTACTGTATTTTGATATATAGTACCAATAAAAGCAATTTTGTTGAAGCATCATGCTGTAATTTTATTTGTTTTGTGGACATGAGAGTACGCCTGGACCGAGCGGGTTGGTTGTAAACAAACGGCAGAAAACAACACGCGGTGACTGCAGATTTTTTGGTTGCTTATTTACGGTAAATAATTAATTTCTTCATGTAGGAAGCACGTAGGAACATCATTTTAGGGAAGTGGTTCCCAAACCTTTGAACGTGACGCCTTCTTTTGCTTTTTGCGAAGTCCTCACGCCCCCCCCCACTCCCCTTATATTTTTGTATGTGAAATCCACTTAGATTTTATTTGTTATTATAATTATATTTTAGTATTGTTGAGGATCAGATAACTCCTTGTGAAAGATATGAGTAGTGTGAGAGTCAGTATGGTATCCATGACATGTACAAGATGCGTAAGGAGAGAGAGATGAAATGATAGACAATGGATAGGGGGTGACTGCTATACTTTGGTTTTGCACGGATGTGTGGAAGATTCAAACAGAGAGAGAGTTACTCCTGAAAGAAATTCTTCATTATATTCTTTTTGAACAAAATAATAGCAAATTTTGGCAGATGGCTTCATGCCTCCCCTGTACCCATCTCACACCCCCCCAGTTTGGGAACCAAATGTTTTAGGGTAATTATTGACGAGTTACTCGCCGCTGATTTTTCAAAGAAAACGAGTTTAGAAATGCTGCAATTTCACTGGGATTTATAGTGGACACTGTCGTAGTTTGTGCAAATGTGTAAAAAAGTGGTTATTTCTCAATTAAACCTAACCTAACCTAGATGATAAGAAAAACAAGTGGCAGAAGTGTTATTAGAAGACTGTACCAATCTAACCAAAAGAAACATACCTAACCTAACCTAGCTTCCTAGCTATGAGGCTCCGTCCCTTTGGACCCCCCCCCCGACATTAAACTAAGAAATTACATTGATAGAGTGTAATTTTACGTTTTGGGTGGATAAGAGCAGCCGCCCGGACCAAGCAGCTCGTAAACATACACTGAGCATAGGCGTCGATCAGGGCGCCAGCAGAGCACAGTGGAATGTTTTGAAATACCCTGTACATCAATGTGATTGCCTGCTTACATCTGGGATGCGGCATCACTGCCAAGACAGACAAAGTATTGCACAAGAAATGATTATCATTATCAGAACTCACTGATGAAAATGTAGTAAGAAAATAAACATAAAAATAAATAACATGTCAGTGGGTGTCTTGTCAATATTAACCCATTTTAGTGCATATTAATAGTATTTCACCTTGTTTTACCTCGCAATTTCCCTTATCCTTTATACCCTGCCCTCTGCAGCTGATTTATGTTCGAAGATCGAGGGAAAAATGGTTATAATTAAAATAGGTTATCACCTCTTTAAAAGTACTTAGTATAATGATAAGAACATTTGTGGAAAAAAATTAATGGAGTCAAACAACTCCTTCTGGTGGTAGTAGTATTCTCATAAATGACCATAAGTTTTTATAGTGTATTTCATCTTGTTTCATACGAATTTGACCTTCATCTCTGTCGGAAATGAGTAGTTATGGAGATTTGACCCCCTTCCAATTACCAGCATGTTAGGTATTATTTTACTTTCTGACAATGTGGGAATCATAGGAATTTTATCTTTACTATACGTAGTTACGAAAATTCTAAGACACTTTTTTCTATGACATTTCCCATGAAATCAACCTATATGTGCCATGGGGGGGGGGGGGAGTTCCCCAGTAGGAGGTTAGGTTAGGTCATTTGTGAAGGAACTATCATAGATGGAATGTGTCTTAGAATTGTCTAAACTATAAAAGATAAAGTTCCTAAGATTCCGGTGTTGTCCAAAAGTAAAAATTTACCAAATGTACGTTGCACAAAGTAAGCAGGGCTTTGAAGTAGAGGGGAATTGTGGGTAAAAACACGCAATAAACTGATGAAACGAAACTTACTAACCAGAGAAACCAGAAGGACCTGATTTAACCTAGCCAGGGGGCTATATCAATTATTCCAATCTTCACGAAACTGAGTCTGAATCTCACCTTGGACACTTGACTGAAGAAGGGAAAACACCATGAGCCCTTAAAATGTCAACAGCTCTGGTTTCGTTCTCAAAAACTTGCCAGAAATGCTGAAGAGTAAAGTATCGATATTTTTTTTCTATATCTCCCTTTATAAAAATCAATATAGAGGTCAAAGCGTATATAGGAATTAATATAGAGTTCCATGCTTGGCAACTAATAAATATTAACCTTTTTTTTTTGGTTTATTAATTTTAGCAAAGGTGTAGAAAAGGGTCGTCACTTAATTTTTTTTTTTTTTAGATTCTCTTTAATGCTCAATTGATAAATATCCAAATTAACTGCATATTAATAATGGTTTACAGGTATGACCAAGTTTTAACAAAAACTTTTGTTATAATACATAGAATACAATTATAATCGGGAACAAAGGGAAAAGTAGCTATGACTAATAAAAAAAATTAATGGTAAGCAGGCCAGAGCACCTTTGTAACTCCTGCAAATGTAAGCAAACTATCTGTGATGGTGTCTGATTTAAGTAGGAATTAAACCTAAAAACAGATGAAAGGTGCAGAGGCCATGTTATGACCTACTGGTACAGTTCCTGCCTTAATAATAAGAAATTCTTAATAACTTTATTCTAGCTCATATGCTATTTGTAATCATAAAAATTTACCTTCCTTTTGCATCATAAATAATGAACTGTACATATTTGAAAATAAAAGTGATTACTTATCTTCTTACTACTCTACAGTTTTACAAATCAGGGGATCACCTGAAGCAGCTCCACCCGTTTTTTTCACTAATGATTAAACACCCTAATGCTAACCTAACCTAATCCCCCCTCCCCAATTAGCATTAGGGTAGCTAATATTTAGGTGAAACTAGTTGGATGGCGATTCTTCAGGTGATCTGTATGTCAATACTTTTATTAAATGTAAATCCAGTGAACAGTCATTGAGTATCATCAGCATTTTATTCCAACATTTTAAGAAATTGATTAAAGAATGAATCACTTTGACAAAATGAACTAATTAAACCCGACAACCTAGACAAAATGAACTAATTAAACCCAACTTAACCTACTTAATTTAAAAGAATTATAAAATAATTAAATTAGGCTAGGTTAGGATGGTTGAAGACGTTGGTTAACATCACAGTTTGATAATACAGTAGTATAGGTAGTAAGAAATTTAACACATTGAAATTAAACACACCTTATATTATTAGTTCATAAATGTTGTGAATGATAGTGATCACAGTGCCTGTGATGGTTATTTTTAGAATATTTGAATCCTCTCTAGCAATGCTCTGCAGCAGTTTATTGACTTTATTTCAAATTTACATTACAGAGTACGTACAAGTATTTAGAAGTCTCAATTTTTGACACATGGTTCATAACAGATGTTAACAAACAACTTTTATTCTGATAAAGTGTTCAAACACAGGCAACAGTGTAAATGTAATGAAGCTATTGTACAGTATTTTGAATTAATAATTATTATTATTATTATTATTATTATTATTATTATTATTATTATTATTATTATTATTATTATACTATTTCATCACTTAACAGCTTACTAGCTGTTTGGGTGGTTGGTCTTTTCTGTTACGTGTACAGTACTTTGTTATGACTTTTACTGTCCAGTGTTATACATTAAAACAATAGTTTTTGTGAAAATTCCAAATAAAACAAACTTATTAGTACCTTTTTGAGTCATTCTTGACAATTAATGTTTGTTTTAATTTAATAGTACACCTCAGCAAAAGCTGTGATGTTAAAAGTAGTCAAATTTTCTATCACCTTAATACCATAAAAGGTTGCTAGTTAGAACCAGTAACTTTAGGGCATTTCTCCAAAGAAGATAAATGCTTTCATACCTCATGGCAAGACAAAAATGTGGATGAGGAAAATGTTTTCCATAATATAATTTTTAAAAGTTTTCCGTTCTGAACACTTATCTGTGGCTGGGAGATCCATTCTCTGATGCCATTGTGGCTTTCGTTTATGTTTAGGATGGTTTGATGGTTCCTCTCACCAACAGTTTTTTCTTTTAGATAATAGGTTAGGTAGGGTTGAGTTGGTTCATTTTGCCAGACCATGGTGAAAGAGTCCACTAGTTACTCACGGTAACTGCTGGTCTATATTGACACCCTTACTTAACCTAGAATAATATTTATCTTCTATTAAAAAAAAACTGTCCATGAAAGGAACTGACGATATATACTAGATAGTACAGTATACAATAAGTAAAGGAGTGTTGGCATTGTTGGGGTAAGTTGACAAATAACCATTACAGGACTATATCTGCTTATAGCAGAAATTAATCTGTGAGTTATGTGTGACCTGAAGTGTTGCAATACTCTGTGATCTGCTCTTAGTACAGTCAGATATGGATCCTTGATGAGTTTTTCAGTCCCTTGAAAGCCATGGCTTGTGCTCATTAAGCCTTTGGGTACTTGGCAGGCTGAATTTCACCAGGTCACTCATTTATTCTCAACCATAAAATGGAATCTATCTCTCTCTCTCTCTAATTCATTGTAAACAAAAAAGGACAAGGGTTCAATAATGTTAAATTTCCTTGATGACTTTCTAAAGAAATGGAAAAAAAAAAAAAAAAAGAGGTAAATGGCTAACTTAATGTTGGCCACCACAGGTCAGGGTTTTGGAGGGATGCAAGCTGGGGGGGAGGTGTTGTGGACAGAAGACTATACCATTGACAACATGGGCTCCTCCCCCATCATAATAGCAAGTGATACTGGACAAGTAAACTTTCCTTTCTATAGAGAGTTGCCAACCAGTACCCCAGCCCCTCTGGGGGGTGAGTCTGAGGCTTGCGCGTGCTCCATTATTTGTCCTATATTTTGAAGCAACAAGTTGGTGATGATGTGAAAATAACCTTCCTTGGATAAGAAAATGCACATACTGTATCTATATTGATTCAGATCCGCATGGCGTGTCCATATACAATCAGTAATCATTGAGAAGAATAATTTTTGTGCAAGTGAAAGCTTTGGTCCTCCCCATCATACAACTGAAATTTGTCATAATTTTTATGCATTGTTTGAGTGTGAGTTATGAATTTTTATGAGCAATTTTGTTTGTAATGGTAGTAATGATACTGTCCCATGCATGAAGAAGCATGAAGCAACATTGTTACCTTGCACCTCCTTTTGCTTTATCTTAATTTGACTTTTGGGTGATTTTAATTTTACATATGTGTAACTGATTATTGAAGTACCTGTACAGAACAAAATTTTATGCAGTAATGGTATTACAGACTCTTATGTTAGCACAGCATATGTTGTAAAATTTATTGAACGACATTATTTTGATACTGAATTATCCATTGCAATTTTTTCTTCAGGTTATACCTCTGATTATTATGATCTTGAAATATTGTCTAGTTAAATAATGTTCAAATGCTTTATATAATTTTGGGTTCTTTTTGTAATAATATTTTTTTGTGCAGTATAAAAAGAATAAGTTAATTCTCTTTCATCAGGTGTTGGTGGTACAGATGGCACAGAAACTGACGCGAAAGGTGAGTCTTGGTCTCCACATGTTACGTACAAAGGCAAGCCCTTTGTAGCCGAGAGAGAGGCGTTCTCCGTCTTGTGTAATCTCACCCTCTTCGACCAGCTCAAGTGGACGCACAATGGCAAGCCTGTTGTAGCTGGGGAGGGGGGGTAAGGGAAACCATGACTTTAGTCCATCTTTGGATAAACTACTCAGTATCTAATTAGAGGTATAAAATACAGCATTTAGGCTTGCTAATATTTAGAAAGTGTAATTTTTTTTAATAAGGGGGTGATAAGCTTCCTTCCAGTCTTGGGTGAGGGGTACATGATGATAGATGCATAAAATAGATGTCTTCCTTACCTGTGCAAGGCTCAATGATTATATTAAGCTCATAATAGTAATGTATTAAAAAAAAATTATTTCAGCTCCAGTCCAAAATAACAATCCAAAAGTGACCTGTGCCTAAAACCTTTATCTACCAAGAATTTAATTGGTTGATTGATTCTTTACACACTCAGTGGACAATTTGCTTATGGATTGCCTCAAAAAACTACGAATACATGCAATAGAAGTATGAAAAATGTTTTATACACTCATTAATACTGGGTATGTAAGTTGTAAAATTAAGATACAGTACCTGTAGTGGCTTCTGTGGACAAAAGAACTATTACCTAAGGATCAGTTTTAGTAGAATGTTTGTTAAATGCTTAGAAAGACTTGTAGCCTAATATTTTGTTAAATGCTTAGCCAGTTTTAGCAGAATATCTATGAATTCCTTAGATAGAAAGCCTAAAGAGGATTAGGAGTGACTTTGGATCAAGGGAACCAAGGCTGTACAGTATTCCAATAAATGAGGCAAATTACATCGACTCCAAGTAATGAAATGAAAACAGATATACGGCAGGTGAAAGTGTGTTTCGTGGACCTGTTGGTCTATTAGGGATATTGTGGGTAAAATACACTGCATACAGTACTAAGCTTTTGGTGTGGGAGTAGGCAGTGTGGCCAGCACTTCCCAAATGTAAAGTTAGGTACCCATTTACAGCTGGATAGACTAGGGGTACAGTAAGTCCTTACCAACAACTAGGAAACAGGGCAAACATTGCATCCACTCAGCCACTTTTAAGGTTGAGTTCACAATTTTTTCTTTTATCCGATGGATGTTTTCAGTACGGTGGTCCCTCGATTAACGAACGGTTCAATTAATGAAATTTTGGTTAACAAATTAGCTCCCATAAGGGTTTTCGGTTCCATTAATGGAAAAAACTTTGATTAACGACAGCTTTACGAGAAACACGCTTTGTTGTGCGCATCAGCTGATCGGCTTGTCCGCCAATACAGCATTTGGTTCTATGTTTACATTTGTTTCCAGTGGAGTAAATATCAAGAAAGTTGTGCTCTTGAATATTTTTGCATTTTTTATATTAAAATTATTGGTCATTCTGAAATTTACCGGGTAGTTAACATATTGATAATATACAGTGCAGAAATTATTATGAAACATGAAGATGGCATTAGAACCAATGCACTCTGTAAAGAATATGGCATGTCATCATTGACTGCCTCTACAATCAGCTGTTTGATATGTGAACAAAGCTGCCGGGAATACGACATATACACCTCAAAGTAAGTTAAAATACACTACAGTATTCTCTTGTTTTTTATTAATTATTGTACAGTATACTGTACAGTACAGTACTGTATTTAGTTTATATTTAATGTTTTGTTAATTCTATTACCTTTGTACAGTACTTTGTATGTACGGTGATCCCTCGGTTAATGAATGCCCTGGTTGACGAGATTTCGGTTAACGAGTTACCTTCTATAAGTTTCTTAACTTCGGTTAACGAGCAATCCCTCGATTAACGAGTTTTTTACGAGCCGACCTCAACATGTTTTCGCTTGCATTTGGCGGTCCACCAGCTGTAGTATTAGTCCGCCAATACAGTAATCAGTTTTAGGGCTTAAATTCCTTACTATTTTAGTAAATATCAAGAAGTTTATACTATTCAATAATTTTAAAAGTTTAATATTAAATTTTTTTGAAATTTTAACAATTATTGAACATAATTGAAGGTAAGGAAACTAGTTTCATGCGCGCCATCCAGCTTTTTTCTGTGTTTGCAAGCAAATTATTGGTCATTTTGAAATTTATTTTACATATTGACAATATATAATGTAGTGCAGTGTTGATTTAAAGAAAATAATCTTGAATTACACCAAGTGAACGAAAATTTTATGGGTGAAATGGTGCCATGGTGTGACTTCTCTTCCACCCCAATGCCTTCTCTTCTCCCTTCTCCTCCACCCCCATTCTAATTCCCATCATCATCATCCAGGAGCCTTCTACATACACACCTCAAAGTAAGTGTACTTTTCTACGTTTTTTGTTGAATTTAGGCAATTTTTGGTGAGCTGGAACCAATTACCCAAAAACCCATTAAAATGGTGGTTTCGGTTAACGAGCAACATGCTGGAACGGATTGTGCTCGTTAACCGAGGGACCACTGTATACTGTTTCTGTGAGTTGGAACCAATTACCCAATTTCCCATTGAAATAATAGATTCAGTTAACGAAATTTTCGTTTAACAACCGACTCTGTGGAATCAATTGTGTTCGTTAATCGAGGGATCACTGTATAACTAATACAGTATACTGTAACGGTAATTGATTATGAAAATCTTATACTGTATCAGGAAGATTGCTGTTTTATATGTAACTGGTCTTGCTGGATGATAATATTGTTTGTCTTTACTCTGATCTCTCCCCATTACTGTACAGTACCTTCCCCAGATTTATCTGATCTATGGTGACTACTCCATCTTTCATTTAAGTCAGGAGTTCAATTTCTCTCTATATTAGCAAATGGAACTAATCCATTTCTTTCTGTAAGTCACTCAGTTTCATTTTTCTTGTAAGTCAATTTTTTACTATTAATTTCCTTTTTTCAGTGGCTAGCTCAACACACCATAGCCAGAGTACTGTAATGTCCCATCAAGTGTACTTGCCCATGGCACTGGGGGTTAGGGGTCCAAAGTGTTACAGTTATGTTAAGATTAACTAGAATTATTGTATAGGTAACCATTGTCAAAGAGTGGACTGCAACCCATAACATGAGGTATGGGAATCCCATCCTATTCTGTTATCGTTTCCAAAGTTTATACAATCATACTCAATCCCACATAATTATGAGATCAGAGTTATGATATAATTTGGTAGAAAAGGTACTGTACAGTAGTACAGTATGTATAGATAAGAAACATTGCATTCAGAATAATCCTGCTTTACCCTCTCTGAAGTTTCACAGAGTTAGGCTCCAAGCCTATTCTTTCATTTTTAAGCCTATTCTTTATGTAAAAAGTACTGAGAATACTGTACTACCATTTTTCTGGTAATAATGGGCTCAGCATCTTTTTCATGACTGATTATCAGCATCTTGCCATGACTGCTGACCGCCACCATTACCAATACTGTTGGAATCACCGTTGCTAAATACCTCATTACTGCTGCCAACACATCCTCGGATACTGTTAACAATTCACAAATGTTGCCAGCACCATTACCAACTGTACTGCCAGTACCTGTAGCAAGTGTTTCTGATGGTACTACAGTACTGTATCTGTATATTAGCAATATTGTCTTCATTATCGGCCATTTTTTAAACATTCGGGTTACTTATTATTATCCCAAAAAGTGCCCTTCGAGCCGTAATTTATTTTTTTAAGCAAAATATACGTGATTTGGTTCGGGTTACTATTTAGTGATCTGAATTGTTATTGGAACATTTCGTGACAAGTCTTCCGGCCATTTTTTTTTTAACATTCAGGGAGGCAAGTCCAAATAGCAATTCCGAATGTCGGGTTAAGTTTTAGTAACCTGGCAAATGGATTTGCACATAATTTTGTTGTTTAAAAAAAATAAACCTTAGAAAATAATTCTCAAATAGATTAGTTTATTTTTTTTGGAAAATTATAGTGGTTTTTTCTACAAATACATGATTTTGGCTGTGTTAATTTATAAGAAAATATATTATTTCCGTTCAAATACTTAATGTTTAGTCAGAAAGAAGTATTATTTTGATTTTGTAAGCAAAAATATACATGAATTTATTTAATCTGTAAAAGTGCACTAGGTTTCTCAGTTTCATGTTTTTTTATTCATAGAAATACTGAATTTTCTCATAAACACGTGAGCTTTGATAGTTTTGATTATTAATCCCATAATTATCTAGAGTTGTAGATGTCCATATGGAACTGTTGAAAATTTTCACTCATTGGGTATGGGGGGGGGGGGCGCCATGGGTACAGGGTTGGCCAAAGGGGGGCGCAGTGCCAATAAGGTTTGGAACCCTTGGTATAGAGTGACCGGTTTTACTGTTGTTTGATGAGTATCAGTTTTTTTTCATGAAATATATGGTGGATATTGTATGTGCTGACACAATTACTGTATCACTAAATTCATTTGCAGAAACTAGTCCACACATGAGTTCGAACAATCCAAGCAACAGTAATGCAAACATAATATGAGGCAGATACCCGTTACATCTTAGGCTACAATATAATTTTTGAACAGATATAATGAGGGACTAGACCCATTGATCTGACAGTAAAACAATGGCACATGATATTTGGTGGGTAGATGTTTGTACTTGCATTTTACCTTGTTTGTCGCAAATGGGTGCGTCATTACTTTAGATATGAAATACAATACAGTATTAATGTAGCACCAACCTACTGTAATAAGGATGGTGAGCATAGTACAGGTACAGTACTGTAGAGTATGGAGAGTGACGTAGTGAATGTATAGAAACAGGACGGTGTAATGTCTTGCCCTTCTCTTCTGTTCTCTTTTTCATGTCCCCCTGTACTGCATATGAAGGGTATACTGTACTGTATATGTAGGGTATACTGTACTGCATATGAAGGGTATACTGTGCTGTATATGCAGGGTATACTGTGCTGTATATGCAGGGTGTACTGTACTGTATAATAATAATAATTAACGGTTTATTGAAAGAACATGGCAGCCGGAAGGCTGAAAATATACAGTTACATAATTGGGGAATGGGTCTCTTGATTGACAAATAATATACAACTAACATAAGTAATTCAAATATGATATACTGTATAATGACTAGGTGGGGAGAAGGTCATACTACAAGGCATTTCAACATAGTGACAATGCAAAAAGGTAAGATTGACTGGTAGTGAATACACGGTTTGATTACAAGTTATTGATAATTTTTACAATGGTTGGAACTGGACTGTTCTTATAGCGATCAGTACGTGCTCGTATGGGCTGGATGCGGTTGTGGTGTCAAACAGCAATTCTCGGACGAGGGATCTCGGGTGATAGTAGGAGCCAGTTTCGAGGATGGTGCAGAAGCTTCGCGCCAAATTTGCAGATAAGGTCGTGGTGATGGTCAGAGAGAGCCGAGAGGGTCAGTGTGTTGAGCTCTTCTTGATATGTGGACTAGGAAGGGGAGAGAATTATCTTGCATGCCCTCTTTTGCACTTTTTCTAGGTGTTTATGTTGTGTGGCATTTAGTGAGGAAGACCAGGTGGGGGAGGCATAGGTGAGCTTGGGTAGTATGAATGTTGAGTAAACACTGAGGAGCTTAGGTGCGGGAACTCATTTTTAGACTACAGTATTTAAGTTAGTTTTTAGGCTATTGTTTTCTAAAATGGACTAGGAAGCTTGGTTTGCAGTAGTAGTAGGTCTGATAATGAATGATAACTTAATTTTTGCTAGAGAGTATATGCAGGGTGTACTGTACTGTACTGTATTGACTTACACCTATTATGTACTACTGAAAGACCATTCAAGCTTGTGAGCATCATCCAGTTTAGTTCAGTTAAATTATGTTGGGTTTCTTTTTTGTATATTTGGGCTACAGGATTAGCTTTTCAAATTGTTTGGCTCCATTGAACTTTTCTATACCCATGTATATGTTTTTTTTTTTTTTCAAAATTTATTTTCTAAATCAAGTTTCCCCTAAGAACATCTTATTACAACACAGGTCAACAGTGATTATTAAATTATGTTATCTAGCATTTCATTTATACTGTGCTGTGAAGTTTTTTAAGAAAAGCCTCATTTCAGAGGTTTCTGGACTGGTCTTCCCACATTGTTTTATTTGTACTGTTTTAAACATGATAAGGACTGATCACTTGCTAAATTTATGCACTGTTATAAAGACTGGAGGTAGCATCTCAGTACCTGTATTCACGTTAGTTAAGCTGAAGCTAACCATACCAATCATTTAGGATTGATATTAGTGCATTAGAAGTGTGCTGCATTAGTTTGGTAATACTGTTACAGTATTTAGTAGAAAGAGCAAATAATAATGTAGACTTGAGTCTCTTGGCATTCTTGAAGAAAGTTCATAGATTATGTCAGTATACTGTAGAATGCTTTGTGTCATCCATTTTGTCATTTAAGATTCAAAGATGAGAATGTGGCTTTATGGCCATGTGCTGAGGTATCTGTTGTAATCTACAGAATACCACTAGGCAATTCTGGATGAGACTGAAGGTTATTTTTGTAAATATTTTTTGTGATTTGTAGTTACGAGTCAATTTGTTATTATGTTTTACTCAAATTGCAACAATTAATAACAACATTCAAACCATTAAGACGTGTAACTCATTTTTAGACCATTTAAGTTAGTTTTTAGGCTATTATTTTCTAAAATGGACTAGGAAGTTTGGTTTGCAGTATTAGTAAGTCTGATAATGTATGATAACTTCATTTTTGCAAGAGAGTATCCACAGACCCTCTAGTCTTAAAAAAGGAAATGGCTTATAGAGAAGTTGATATGGAATTCTTGTCATTTTGAGTATGTTTAGATGCTAATATTGTGGGTTTAACAAATATATTTCCTTGGGGTAGATATTTTAGTGATCATTTGAAGATATACAAAGGATATGAAATTCTCTGGCAGTAGACGATGCCGAGTGTTTAGATGCATTGGCATTTAGAACTGACTCGGTATTTTATTTATTTTTTTATTTATTTATTTATTTATATTTTTAGTTGGAGCAGAATATTTAACAAGTTTTCAGTGTTCCCTTCCTTCATTGCTGCCTCTTGTAATACCAGGTATTCGATGACGGAAGAACCAGGACCCGAAGGGTTTATAACGAGCCGTTTATCAGTGGCAAACGCTCATATGTACCACGCAGGACAGTACAAGTGCACGTCCTTCATCCCCCGATCTCACACTGTTTTCGTTCTGAGTGGTAAGGCTGCAGATGAGGGCTTGCGGTAAACATAACTGGCTGCCAACCTATTACAATAATTAACCATCTTCGTTGTACTATGCAAAACCCAGTTACACCCAATTTCCCCAGTTATTTTTTGTTTGCTTTGTTCTCTTCTTATTGTAATCCCACTCTGAGTATTGTAGCTTGATTTTTCTGATATACAGTATTGAAGTTACTTTAATTTTTGTTTGCTATTAAGACACCTGAAGTGAGTAAATACATAAGTATTATAAAATCAAATAAAGAAAGTACGTAATGGCAGTACCAGATACTACCAATGCTTTATCTGTATAGCAGGATCTGATATGCTGCACACCATTTGTTTATAGTGTGAGCCCCAAGACTGTGCAACATGTAATTCATATTAAAGTGGTGGGGGGGATAGAAATCAAACAATCACCTGTTTGTCATAATAAAGGGAAAACTTATTACCTGCAATGATATTTAGATGGAATAGTTTTGTGTGCTTTTGTTTCTTCAAAAGATTAAAACTCATCCACTAAGTAGAGGCATCCACTATGTGGAGTGTTTAGTAAAGAGAGGTTTTTCTATTGCTGGATGAGCACCAGTTTTTGTGGGTGAAATATATGATTTTTTTTATGTGCTGACACAGTTATCACTGAATTCATTTACAGACTTAGAGAATTTTGCATACATTGGAGACTCTTATGGATAACTGGAACCATGTGAAAGATCAGTAGTTGATATTCCCACTACTCTTCATTAAGGGACTCTTGAGTTGTAGCCATGAGTCCTTGGCTGTAAACTGGGGTTAGATCTTAGACAAGACTTGGACTATCATTAATTCATGAATTAGTTACACTTACTTTTCAACTGTCACCATCACAAGTAAGAAGCAACAAGTAATTATCACCATGTCAGGAAACACTGAACTTTACATTTATATGTGTAACCCATACAAGAATTGTCAGGCTTGAATCACTTATTCACTAGGAATTGGATCTCCCATACCCTAATTGGGACACTTGAGTGCATTACCTCATTCATGAGTAGTATTTAAAGTACAGTTCTGTACAGTGTACTGTATTGGGCTGATCCATGTACGGTACTGTACTGTAGTGGAGTGGTGTGTTTATTTACATGGCATTAAGCAGGCTTATTATTTTTTCAAGAGATTATTTATAGGTACAGCAGTCAAGAAATGCAATACTCAAGTTGGGTTGCTTGGTTTCTGTGTTTGAAACCATTTTGTATTTTATGGTTCTTTTGTGAGGTTTCCCCCATTTATTCTTTTTATGGTGGAGAGTAGTACAGTATGTATTGCAGTGAGCATGCATGTTTTATAACCTTAAATAGCTTTACTCCTAAGTGGGTAATGATAGTGCCATATAACTTGATGTTGTACTGTCAGATGTACAGTATTTGTCTTGAATATTCATATAAACCTTCTCTGGAGCTAAGGTTTCAGAAAGATAAGAATTCAAGCTAAAATCCTCTTCTAGGCCATCTTCAATTCATAAGAGGTCAGAAGCCAACTTGGGGAATCCTTGTAAGTGAATTGGTGTTCTGTGTAAGGGGCTCATTATCACTTGTTATTTTAGAAGTGCTAGATCATTGGGATGGTAACTATTGTACAGTATTACTTTGATGTCCAACATACACTGCAAAGCTGCATGGATGTTAAGAGGGATTTGGTGAGGTTACTTCATTCCCTACTAATATGTATACTGTACGTATATATTTATGTACATTATAGGGTTAATTCCCCTAATGGGTTGCATACCACATTTGTAGTTTGAAACAGTTAAATCACTTCTTATTTTCTAGCTTGGTTCATATTCATAAGTTGCCGAGTGAAGAGGGTTGGCCAAGAATGAAGGATTAATCCTGGAATCTCATTTTATGGCTAAACCAGGAAGTAGAAACTTCCCACCCCTCCCTCCTCTTATTGGCTAGCTTGGAAGTCAACTCAAACTACAGTACTCAGATTTTCACATGACCTTTCTAAAATGGCTGACCCAGGTGAAGGTGACTGTTGTTTCTAAATACCCTTTAGTTGTTACAGGGAATCATAAATAAGTCATAGTATTGTCCCAGTTATTGGTGTCTAAGGGTAACCCAGGTTTGTACCTCAAGATTTTGGGCTATAATTCACAAGTCATGTACATACAGTAATTCTAGGCTCGGCCATAAAAGGGGATATCAGTGTCATTCTTTCGTATTTCCTGTTGGCATCGCTTGAATTGTATTACAACATTTTGGTAATATCCTTGACTTATTTTTTTTAACATACTTTGATCATTGTAGCTTTAATGCAAATTCTTACACTATCTTATAAGCACAAAACATTTAAAAGTTTAAACACTACCTGGTGTTATTGTCAAGTACAGGTACAGTAAAATCTCCATTAGCCGGAATCCCTCTTAACCGTAACTCTCTGTTAGCCAGAATTTATATTTTCTCGGAATTTTCCGGAAAATTCTGGGTTGGGAACGATTTTCCAGGGGGCGCATTTTATTAAAAATTCCGAGAAAATTTTCCTGTTACCCGGAAAATTTCGGGGATGGGGGATTTTTTTTCATGGTTTGAGAGATGAAAATCGGGTGCATTTAATAGAAATTCCAAGAAAATTTTTGCGGTGCCTGGAAAATTCCGGGGATGGGGGATTTTTTTTAGGCTTTGAGAGAGTCGTCTTGTTACCTGGATATCTCTCCTTCCCGGAAGTGTTCTGCACCAATTGTTCTAGCTAACGGAGATATCACTGTAATTAGAGCGAGTGTTAGTGAAAATTTGAATCCTTTATATTTCTGTTTAATAGTGGATTTTTTACTTTTTTAATTTGAGTAGAGGAGTGGAGGAATTTATACAATACCTTTTAAGCACAATTCAGTTACTGCATACTTCCTGTGTGGAGTCATTGTCACACTTCTAACCTTGTGCAGTACTGTATTCTGTGTGTGTCTCATTATGACTTTTGTACTAATCCAGCCTATTGTCTTCTTACATCCTGCTGTTTTTTGGGTAAATTTATCTATCATATAGCCTGAGATATCTGAAACACACCAACAGTTTTATAATAATTTTACTTTTCTATAATTGATATATCACATAAAATAAACTACAGTATACATTACTTCTAACATGTTATTGCTTGGACTTGCATAGTTGTTGTTTATTAGGTGACCCCTGTAATTTTTGGTTAAGTCTCCCAGATAATTGTCGGGTCTCCAGGAAGTATCCACAGGGTGCCAGATTTCATTCTGAATTTCTTAAAAATGAGAGAGCACACTTTCATGTCGGCTGAGCTGGTGGCATTTAGCATGTTGAAAATTGTCTGCTTGAAATTGTTGTTTGTCCTCCTCCATTGACCAATCTGGCTAAGGCTGATTAATAGCAATTTATGCTAGAAAATATTTTCCATTGTTCTTATAATACTATTGTTTATTTCTTTAAAGATGTGTAAAACTGAATTAGGTTTCATGGGTATGTTTATTTGTGTATGTATTCTTTTCTCACTTCTTGATATCTTGCCTTATACTATATAGTACTTTGATGACATTTTTAGTTTATGAGAATGGTATCCTGTTGTGCAAGTTTGAAGAGCTCAGATTTCAGAATAACAATCACCTGATTACACTTCTACTTTGATATTCATCTGTAAACAATCGGTTTTTATTTTCTATGCTGCACTGATGTTCTTTATGTTTATTCTGAATGTAGGCATCCAGGTATTTATCCATTAGAGTCTTATTATTTACGTACAGTAATTCTTAATATAATGGAAAGAGTATTTCACTTGGGTATGTGCTGAAGGTACAAAAGATTTAATACAGTAATATGCTAGTGATGTGAAGATATTTACTCATCTTAGCCATATTTGCTTTTAATTATTTCTTTCATTGTATATTTTGCTCTCCCTGCTTTATGTTGTTATCCCCCACCCCTTTTCTTTTATTGGGATTAACAATTTTATCAACTCTGTGTGATATACAGGTACAGGGTATTACCTTGTTTCATAATTTCTTGTGTGTACCCTATATGGGTTTTTGTAGCTTTGAAAGTGGTGCCCCAAGAGAGGTAGGTTAATAGTGTACCTGTATGTCTGACATCTCAACTGGGTATGGACATTCTTTGTACAGTATTGACATATCACATGAATTTTAGTCTCTATAAAAGGATCAGAAAGCAATTTGTTTTAATAAAAAGTATAGTACAATATACTGTAATACTTTACGTAGGAAGGTGTGTGGCAGGGTGGCCTTGAGTGTGTTGATGTATAGATATCTGGTTGGATGGATGTACAGTTGCAAGTAAGAATGTGTATCTGTGTAAGAGTCTTTTTTATTTTGTGCTATGCACAGTATAATCATGAAGATTCATAGTAGAACTCTGCTACATGTGATCCCTCATCCATTTTGTTAATTCTGCATTCTGGACAGTTTTTTTAACAACAAAGGGGGGGGGGTATTTCTAGTATAATACAGTTGTGTTTATTTATTTTTTTTTTCCCATTTCTTAGAATATGGGGGCATATAGCTTTTTTTTTTATATCATGAATATCTTTGCCGAGTTTGGTCATCAGCATTTGGCAATTTTATATATATACAGGTACTGTACTCCATACTAGTTATTGTTCCTGTTGAACCTAATTTTGGGGGATGGTTTACACCAACTTCATTGACAGTGTGGTTATTAAACTTTTTCACTAATTTATGTTGCAAAATTAAATTGTTTACAATGAAGCCTCATTAATTTGGCCCTGTAACTACTGTACTAATAAATTAATCAGAGTTTAAACTATTACTTCAGTATTTTGAGTGTGGCCAGCAGCCCATTATACTCACATCAGTTTTACATGCCAACATTTACAGTGGGTGAATGTGCCCCCACTTATTTCATTTTAATTTTCTGATTAACCAGAGTCACATTTTTCATGAAGGATGAGAAGGCTTCTTTAACCATTGGAGTAGGAGGATTAAGTACTGCACTGTGCAAATGTCTTGGGCCTCAAGATTTAAAATAAACGTGTAGTTATTGAGTACTGTACTGTGCTTGGAAACTAGGGTAAAGTTGCAGCAGGTGATTGTTGAGTTTAGCTAAGAGTATATTATTGTTATTTCTTACCCTTTTTACATTGTACAGTACTAGGCCTACATAGGTAGATATGCTATAGGACTTCATGCAACAACATGGAGGTTTCATTGTACTTCTTTTTAAGTTTTGTGTCTCATTGTCTCTAACCTCATGGTGGGAGGGGACCTGGAATTACACGCTGTCCATGTATTGTATGTAACTTGGTACAATATGTGAATACTGTATAACCCAGCAGCACTCAAAGGAGATACCAGTCAATATTTTTTTTTCTTACAGTATTTTATTTCTGGCTGTATTTAGGTGTTAAGGATACTTATTATTATTATTATTATTATTATTATTATTATTATTATTATTATTATTATTATTATAATTATTATTATTTTTATTATTATTATTATTATTATTATTATTATTATTATTATTATTATTATTATTATTATTATTATTATTATTATTATTATTTATGAAGGCCCATGAAGTTGTTATGTATACAGTATATGCAATTCTTAGTGTTATTTCAGTACAATATTAAGATACTGTACAGTATTTTGAACCCTTCCAGATTCACACTTGTTAACAACCCTCCCTGGTTACCATAGAAACACTGTAAAGAATAACTACCAATTTGGGAAAAGTGGGTAATTTGCAAATAATTTAGGCATCTTATTTTAGCTACTGCATCACTTGCCCAAAGTTGATATTGAGCAAAGAGGAAATTTTCCTGCTTCTAATAAAAAATGCCCTAGTTGGTTTAAAACTGGGTTTATAACAAGCACAAGAGCATGAAGAGGGTGAGAATTACCATCTGTTGAACTGTTATCCCTATCATAATCCCCATTAATTTGTTGTGACTCCATGAAGAAGGTGAGTTTTGCCTTTTTTATTTTAGTTGAACAATACTGTACTGTGCAGTCAAGTTGTCCACAAGAGAATCATACAAATTATATGTGTTCTAATATGTGATATACTGTATATGTATCATTTTATGTACATATTAGTTATATTCTGTAATGTTACACTGTGCTGTATACCAGTAGCTATGTATTTTATTTATATACTCTACTGTACTGTACTATTATGTGAAACATACTGTACATGTTGCATTGTGTGTCATCATATGTAAGATTGTTTTGTGGACATCTTGTAAATTATTTATGAATTTACGATAATGTCTTTTAAAGCTGTAGGAACTAGTTCTCTCTCTCTCTCTTTTCTCGTCTCTGTTTGATCTGCCTTCCATTATAGGTTTAGGTGTTAAAATATTAAACATTGTACAGTATTAGCTTGATTTATAGTACTGTAAACACTAGTCCTATTTAATTAGGTACAGTAGTATATATAAATCTTTTAATGTTTTAAAATTAGAATATCCTTTACAGTAACTCCTTATTATTGTTATTTATTGTTGTTATTTTTATTTCAGCCAACAGCTCGGGCACGGAATCTGTCCAGGTGCTATTTGTTGGCTATCCCATGAGGTTGTCGTGTAATCTGACCAACCAGGTGAATACTTCAATTGAACTTGAATGGTAGGTGGGATATTGTTAATACAGAATGATGGTGGGATGGAAAAAGTGCTTCACCTGACTTTAGTTTTGTCATGGAAAACTAGATACATTGTTTTTTCTCCATATCAGTGTTAGTAACTGAAAGAATTAATGATAAGGTAAATTTTTCAACATATTGCTGACAAAGTTTATCTATGGTTACACTTTGTTTTGTTTTTTTCTCTACCTGGTGCAGTACCATGAAGTCTTATAAAACTGATATGAATATTGATACACTGGTTATACAGATGGAAACTTCATTTATAAGATTAAATTTGTGGTGTGTTAGAAAGACAATCTAGAGATACGTATACCATTAAAAAGTAAATGTAGGCGATGCTTCTTATCTCATTTATGATTATTAACCTATAAAGTAAAACCTCCGCAATTCATAAAATTATGAGATTTTACGAAATATGAAGGACATCTCTCGAGTAGGGGGGGGGGGTGAAACCGGTACTTATACATTATCTGCCTCAATCAACTTTAAATGTTAAAAATTTAGGTGCTTGGTCCAGGGTTATCAGACATAATGGCTCAAACACTGGGCAGTGATGGAAAAGCAAGTGGGAAAAAGTTTGTGCGGTAGACCGTTGATGTACTCTCCATTACTGACCAGCATATGACCATGACCAACAAGTACATGTTTATACTGAGTGGGCAGTCGGCGGTTGCATCCCATGGCGACATGTGCGTCATATATATTTGAAAAAGTCTCTTAATGAAAAATTTTGCCAAATATTACGAAAATTGTAATACAACTATAAATTTTTTAACAACAAAACATTTTGCATTATGAGTGATTTTCCATCTGGGGGGTTACGAATTATGGGTTTTTTACTGTATATACGTTGTAGCAAGTCATGTCAGCCAAGATTTTGTATGTATTTATACCCTTGGCCATTTAAATTTTGTGCCCGGTCAAACTCAAAAGAGAACAATCAGGAAATATTAGAAATAACAAAGTGATAATTGGCACCTCCTGGATGATGGCCTATGGTTACTTCCTGCCTCTTCCTCTCAGTATTTTTAAAACAAATTTTTCAACCAGAAATGGGTTAAATTAATGTGGTGTAGAATTCACGGTAAAATGAATCATTGCATTGCAATGTCTAGAATATCTTCAGTCTTGGAAGTCCGTGAAGAGAGATCAAGCTCAATGATTTAAAAAAAAAAATTATGCGAGTGGAATCGAGGCCAGTCAGTCATCAGTGGCCTACAGCTAACTTATTTCTTATGTTTTACAGGGAAGAAGTGTCCCATTTGCCATTTCTAGTTTTATCTCATATATACCTTGAGACATAAGATGGTGAAAAATAGAAAAAATACTGAGTTTGGTATTGTCAAAGGTTAGTTTTAAGAAAATTCATAAATTTGTTTTGAAAATTAAATATACTGTAGTTTGGTGTTCCTTTGGAAATCTTTGTGTACAGTATTGAGAATAAACAAAAGTTAACTTGGGGGGGAGGGGTAGAGGGTTAGGTTTGTTTGGATTCAAAATATATACAGTGCCTGTACAACATTATGCCAAAAACATTTTGCACATAAGTAAATACAGTATGGTATTTTTTCAGGTTGGACAAGTTTCAGTTACTGTACTCTAATTGTAAAATTGTTTAATTTCTTTTTAGCCAGGGGATACCTTAGAGCTGGGTTGTGTGTTTTATCAAAATAACTGTACTGTATAAATTAATATCTTAATTATTTGTGAAATGTAAATGTGAGAATCTTGCATTTGCAAAAGACTACTGTGTACTAAACTTTAATGTGTTGTCAAGTTTAGAATGTACGTACAAAGTGTTCCTTTTCAGGTATAAGGATGACGAGAAGCTTGAAAGTGGTGACCATATAAAGATCTTCCAAGAAAACTCATCACTGTTAATTAACTCACCAGTTCGGGAAGATGTTGGGATTTATAAATGTGAGACAGATTCTGGAATTCCTCTTGACAAGCCATTCTTCAAGACAATCCAAGTCATACGTAAGTCTGAAACTTTTTCATATCAATGAAACTGTTGATAATGTTAATAATTGCAGTCTTTGGGGAAATAAGTATAGTTTTGGGCAGAAATATTCTGAACAGTAACCAGCTAAATTCTACTCAATTTGTAATAGCTACTTGATTGAGATATTGACTTTTATTTTCATATTTCCCATCTTAAGGTTGACTGTTACAGTGGGAAGTACTGTAAGGGATTCTTACCTGTCAGATAAGTTATCCACCCACCAGTGTCAAGGGTCTGTTGAGCCTAGACCTGGAGGCATGGTGAGAGTAATACACAAAAGAAGAGTTTTGTTGCAATGAACCAGCTCCTCTAGGCCCAATTAAAGCATAGAGTTGCTCTCTCTTACTTTATTGAAATTTTGATTAAGGTTAGTTACATAAGAGCAGATATATATCTGAGACTTGACAGTGTGAAAATGGTCAGTGGCCAAGTTATCCCCCTTGACCTCTCAAAGGGGAAAATTAAGTATAGTACATTATGGAGAGAGATAATTAGTTACTGTATGTGAGGATATGAGTACAAGTACTGTGTTGTATGTTGAATACAGGTAGAAAAAACATTCTCCTGAAGTTTGAAGAATTATATCATAGAACTTTTTGATGTGTTCACTGTTAAATTAAAAAGTGAGAAAAAATATTTCTCCCTGCTTAGAATGTAAGAACAACAGGTGAAGTATGGCTAAAGATGACATTTAAATCTCTTCTTTCTAGATTTTGAAATCAGGAGGATGGATAAGTCTATGAATGTAGACATGGAGAAAGACATTGTCTTAATATGCCCTGTGGAGGGTAAGCCATACCCCAATATTACATGGAAAAAAGGTGAGTTGGCACATGCTAATTCTAATGGGTTGACTGTGCACTTCCTGCAGGACAGATAAAAAGGAGATTGGATACTAGCAGCATAAATTAAGGTCACTTAATGCATGTGTTTGGAATTCTTTTTCAGTGATGCCGAGTTGATTAAAGTTTGTGAAATTTTATCGGCTGGCTGTGACCTCTCGTTATGAAAATATGACTTGAGTATTGGAAGTTATTGGTAAAGTTGTTTCTAGAAATGCTTAATTTTTTTGTTTAATTAGGTAATTGATAATTGATGTGATAATTGTGCTTGTAACATTGTACAGTATACAGCATAATTGTAATATCTTTGGAAAGCCTTGTGTGACATTCCTACAGTAGAGTAGCTCATTGACTAGCATTAGGGACCACAAAAACTCTGTTACATAAAAATCATAATGCATATAACTAATTTCATTAGAAGAATAAGAACTTGGGCTGAAGGACCAAATATACACAAAGAAATGCTCAGTAACTGTATTAAACAATTGTAAAAGCTAAACAGTTTGAACAGAAATTGTTATGTTTGAATATAGTACATAATAGATTGATATCCCCATTAGCCGGAATAATTGGTGCTGAACAGTTCTGGGATTGAGAGATTTCTGGATATGGAGACGAATATTTTGATCCCCAGAAAAAATCTCTCATCCCCGAAAATTTTCCGGGTACATATTGGCAAAAGTTTTCCGAGACTCTAAACTATGCATCTCACACGGACAGACAGTCTCCCATTACATTTAGGCTGCGGTCACGAGCAAAAATATTTATGGCTAGCGAAAAAGTGTATAAATTTTTATCCACAGCATCTGTTCTAATTGTGTTTGAGAGATGAATTTGGTACATAATGATCTGGAATAAATTATCTACAAGGTTGTTCAATAAAAGATCCTTAAACAATATATTTCAACACGATATAATAAAAAAATGTAAGAAATGTTTAGACCGGAGTCTATAAAATCAGTTCTATTTAAATTTAGAAACCCCATTTTTTTAAAACTAAAACATACCTGATTATTTTATCTAAAAGTTTAAATATATATACTGTATACCGAACAAAACGAACAAAAATCTATATGACACAGTTTCAAGATCACTCTTGAATATTGGTAAGATCAATGATTGTCATCCAGAGATGGTGGGTGATGATTAAAACTAATAAAATGATTAATTTGCATTATTGGGTTACCTTTCCAGATGATAGGCCAGTCACTGAGCTCATCAACCAAACAAGAATTACTTATGAACCTAATGAACATGATGTCCCAAATTCCAAGATTATCATCGCCAGTGCTGGATGGGCTGACCGTGGCAATTATACTTGTGTCATTGATTCTCTGTCAAAGACATTTGAAAGATTTACCTTTATTAGAGTTAAAGGTAAGGGTGATTTGACTTTGTTTTGTTAAAAATCCTTTTATTCGTGTACTGTATGTGTATATGTAAAATATCCCAAACTAAACCATAGTCAAACAACAGGGTCACTGATTACCTGTTAGTTTACTGGCTGCTAAAATATTTCCTCCAATGGTTACTTTGAACATTTTATTCTAAGTCTTACTCTTTTTCTTAACAGTTTTTTTTATTCCCAAGTCATTTTAGATAAGCCTAGGTTATAAATAAGGGATTGATTCCAAAATCACAGAATACAGTATAAGTTAGTCCTGACTTTCATCTTTGGGTTTTTCAAAAGAAGTCATCGGGAAGAGTGGTGATGTCTCCTACTTTATAACTGTACATGAACTGAGTGGGTCACATATGGGCTGTGTGACACTCATGACTTGTTAATTCCAAACCTATCAAGCAGCTACAGCTTCATATGCAGTAGACCCTTGCCATTCACGAGGGATAGGTTCCAAGAATTGGCGCAAATAGGCAAAACCACGAATAGCAACTTATACTACCTTAGTGCACTACTGTATACTTATACCAAACAACTGACCAGCTGCAGCAGCACTCGTCCCCTCTTTTAACTTATCTAATAATAAAACTTTCTTTGTCAAGGCCATCACTGACTTCTGCCTTTACATTTCACTCCACTAGCATCACTAACACTGACACTAGGCAGTCTTTGAGGGGCCATTTCATACAAAAACAAAAAAGTTTTAAGAGTACAACACGAGATGCTGCGCGGGTGACTCGTTGTGCTGCTGGAAAAGGCTTGCAAGCTAGTCACCATAGCCACCATTTGCTTACTGCAGATCGTTGAAATTGCAAACTCGCAAATGGCTTTTTTTCTGGGCTTGAGTTGTCCAGGGGAATAAGATTTCCCTGGGTTCCTCAACCCTAAGCCTATGGCAAGCATATTTGGGATCAATCTTTCATTTCTATATCTTTTGATCCACCCTACATAAAGATGGAAGGTGAGTAAAGATAATAGAGAAAGAATGAAAATTTTTATTTGCAAGTTGATGCTCCTTTCTAGATGTGTATGCTGCTCTTTGGCCATTCATTGGCATTGTGATAGAAGTCCTGCTACTTGGCATTATCATCTTCATCTTTGAGAAGCGACGAGTCAAGGCTGAATTTGAAGAATCAGACACTGACCAGGGGAATGATCAGTGAGTTAGATTTTCTTTGTATTCTCTGTGTAATGGTTTATGTAAGAAAATGTACTGCTTAATTTTTTGTCTTTATAGCTGTGGTTATTATTTACGTCTTTTTTTTCCCGCCGTACTTTTATTTTTTATTCATTTTTTATTATTTTTTTATTCGTTTATTTTTTGTGGTTGTTGAGGCAAACAAGCATAAAGGAGCAAACTGAACTTATGAAAATGCTCAATATTAGTGTAGGACCTTTAACCCGAGAGTCTGCATCCTTTACAGGAAAAACACAGCTGAACACAACAAGGATCTTGTGCGACAACGAAAGTAAGTAGAGAACAACAAGGCAATATTCACACGACTACAGCTGAATAATTGCGTCACCAAATTAGGGTATAATTTTTTTTTTTCATATATATACCCTTATGAGTAAATGTTTTTGAATACAAATCTTTAAATATTTGCCTCAATCACGCTACCATCTGTGTTATTAGAAACTCTGGTATAACAATATCTATTTCATTTGCAAGTAATTAAAACGTGGAAATTTTTCATTATTAAGAAAAACTAAGATCCACTGTGACACCAGATCTGAAGTCACCGTAGAGCCACTGTCTAGGGCTATCACGGCTTTAGTGGCTGGTAATTTTTTACCTAAATAAATAAAGTAATATGTTAAAGTGGTTAATGATATTATGCTCTTATTTTAAGCCCTTCATTAATGTTGAAGATGGGCTTATATAAGTGATATTTTTAGGCCACAATGATCCTTGCCTTCATCAGCATTAAGGATGACAATAACTGCATTTTTTTTCAGTACTGTATAGCCATTTTTTATTGCAGTATTTCTTCCCATAACTGATGTTATTTTCCCCTCTTTAGTCAGTTTCTTCAGACGAGAGCTTATAGAAAATATACCTTTGAGCCAAAGTCTTTATTAGTGTGTGTGGGTTTTTATGTAGGAATTGCTGCTTGCTATTCTTCTTAGGTACAGTTATTGAAAAATTAATGTCTTTTATTGAAGGTCTTGTTATACCAATTTAGTTTCTACAGCTTGTTAGGTCAGAGAAAGGTGTATTGAAACACCCATTATGGATAATTTGTCCCGAACTTATTAGGTGTGAGCTTTTCAGATTTGTTGTAAAAAGGGACAAAAATATGAATGTTTTTCCAACTAGCTTAATATATATATGTATAATATAATATATATATATATATATATATATATATATATATATATATATATATATATATATATATATATATATATATATATATATATATATATATATATATATATATATATATATATATATATATATATATATATATATATATATATATATATATATATATATATATATATATATATATATATATCTTTGTAATGTCTTAATTTATATGAACACTTTCATGTATTCTAATTTAATTGATAAAGTGTATAGTGTGTTTATCCTTTTTAAAGTGGGTGTCCATAGGTCTGAGGCCTGTTAGAGGCAGTATGGGAACAACACACTTCAATACATAAAGAGATCAGCATAGCTGTCACTGTACTGTGCTGTACCACCTTTTCACTTTCCCACTTGTAAAGTTAGGTACCACTGGGTAAACTGGGGGTGCCCCATTAAGTGACCAGCTATGGGACATGATTGGTGGCTGTTGGATCTGAATATGAGGGCTATACCCGCTCACCTGCTGTACCCTTTTACAACTAATCAGTTAATTAAATATATAATAGTAAGCTTAGTAGAATGATATTTAATTTGTGTAGTTGCACTAGTGAGTAATTATTTGTAATAAGTATACAGGTACAATATTTTCTAGCCACAAATTTTCATGAACATTGCCATCAGTCATGGGAAGAGTCAGGTAACTACTTATTAGCATACAAAGTTAATAGAATTTGCCAAGACTATTCATGCCTAAGGTTGCAATAGTGAATTAACAAACAAGTTATAGCTAACAAGACACTGACTACAGCTGGAATTCATGTAGTCAAAAGATTTATTTACATCATATAGTAACATTAACTCATGAGGGAGATTTTCTCTTTAATTAGTTGACAATTTGAAAAATTCACACATGATATAGGTTAGGGACAGAATGTGCCAATTGAATTTTTCAAGAAATATTCTAAAATTGCCTAATATTCTGTCTATATGTTTATGGCATATACTGTATAGCCCCACTGCATAGTATTAAATATGAATTAAAATAAACAAACTACAGTAGTGACTAGAAGCAATAATTGATCTATTACAGTGAGAAAACTTTATACAATACTGTACTATAAATTGGCTGGAAGTTCCTTTTTCAGTTTCTGTAAGAGGAAAATAAACTGATTATCTAAAAAAAATATTTTAAAGGTATTTATTTAAGCAGATGTACATCATTTGAATTCGTAATAGTATCAGCATTGGAATATCTTTAAAGGGGATAGAGTAGGGACTTGGAGCAAGAGAGTGTATACTGTATACGAGCTGGCAGTGTGCTTCATTTTGTAAGAGCTTCAGTAATTTAGATGTTCACAGAAAATTTTACTGCAATTTTCTTAGTGTAATGGGTCGAAAGGGTGGGCGTTATAATGTCAAGGAGCTAAGCTAATCACATCCTTCTTGCTTTGGAGTTTCCATACTTTAAACCCTGGGGGATAGCAACATGAGGGATGTTGAATTGTTTGTTTGTTTATGTTTGGGGATCATGTAATTCTGTGATCAAAGGTTTTAGTAACTGCGAAAGAAACGAATTTTACGTGTTTAGAGCTAATGGGAGGAATAAAAGGCTAAGTGTTAAAAGGTCAAAATATCTTTCATTGTTATTGGAAGGACACTTGTTTATTGAAGCCTATAATACATGTTGTTTGCAACAATGAGTGTAATAGAAGTAAACGTGTTTAAAGAAAGCCATAATATACCATGCGATGATAGGAATAAATTGATGATCAGTGCTTATGAAGGAGGCCATTGTACACATGGTTTGCAATAGGAAAAATAAAAGAATAAGTATCAACACATTTCACTTGTTGCTGAGAGGCACAATTAAGTAGTAGTAAATAATATCTCATATTATATCCATTATTTATGGTACCGGTAAATATATAATTTGAAGCGCATGGAAATTTTAAGAATTTGTGAAACGATGAGAGTGAGAGCATCAGATATTATCATGTGTAGACAAACCTACATAATTATGTAATGATGTGATGAACATTATTATATTTTATATGGGTAATTGGTTATGTATTGGGTAAAACATCAATTCAGACCAAATTAAGTTGATCACATTAAATGTTAGATGAATGATGTAAAAATAATACGGGAAATTTCAGCCTGTGAATAGTTCTGTGCGGTACTGTAACAGAATCAATAATGCACAACATTTTTGTGTTTCAACACTGAGAAACAGTCTTTCTCATTTATCTCTACAAGACATTTAGTCTTTACATATTGATCATAATTGTCTCTGAATTATTCTGAAATAAAAGTTACTTGATGTTATTTGAATGTAGACATTTTATAAACTTGTTATGGGCAAATTTGTAGAAATTGATGAGTAGAGATTTCCCTACAAGTTTACTTGAAAACCAAAGAGACAGTATTTTAAATGAATCTATTGATAAATTGTCATTTTGGCTTTTGGGGAATCACAGCTCATTATATTTTGTTACTTTACCTTTGCCTTTATTTCGTTTAGATGATTATTCCTTAATTCTGTGTTTTTTTTTTGGTATTGCTTTGTGTGTAATATATACAGTATAAGGAAGAAGTGCCCCAATATTTGTTAGTTGTAGACTTAATTATCTTTGCATGTGTTGCATTTTATATAACTCAATTTAAACACATTTTGATTGTATTATATATTTATTAAAACCCACAGATAATGACAAATTGAGGGAAGAGTGTGTCCGTTTCTGCCTGAATATCCTGAGCTCGCCATGTTCCTCATACGTAGCAGATACAGCTTATGCCTGTATCTGATCAATGATGAAGTCTGCGTTTGAAATAGATCTAGTTCAACAATCAAAGTACAGCACCTTTGCTGTTTGATTAGAAGAAACCTTTGCACTACATTGAGTGTGGATACCTGCTCAATGGTACTGTCATAAACCATGTCAAGGGCTGTTACCTCTTACTAGATTGGGTTTTACTCAGACGCAGATGTTTCTGGAATGCCAGTTATGAATTTGAATTTTCATTGAACTTTTTTAAAATGTATATAACAAAATCCCCTGCATCTGATTAAAATTTCCAGGCATGAGATAGCAAGGGTTATATATGAGTTTACATATGAAAGTTTGTAAGAGGAGAGTAAAACATGTCACATTTGGTGGAGAACTGGAGTAATTGGTTTGGTTCTTAGATTTAACCTTGCAGTCAAGCAAAGATGTATTATTTGACTATGGTTGTTCACTTTTAGTATGTGATAACATAGAGAGGATGTTTGTTAGTTTTCACAGTTGAGTAAAATTTATATTATGAGTGAAAGTTGGTTGTGCATTTGAATGATGGGTTGCTGTAATAGATTTAGATAGTAAAGAAGTTTAGAAGAGAATGAAAGAAGAAACATAGAAATATAAATTAAAGTCAGGTGTTTTTATGTAAGAAATTTTATTAGATAAACCTAAAATGGTGAGAGAGCAGAATCTTAAATATTTGGTGATCAATTAGTTTGAAGATCAGTTGCAGAATTAGACATATTTATATAGATAATTTAATACTGTTGGTGCCTGAAGGAAATAAAAAAAGGAAAAGAAGTTCGTAAGTAAAGGACAAACGATTAGTATTACAGTATAACTGACTTTCTGTGCAGTAATAAGTCTGAGTTGAAGGTAGTTGCAATTGATGGTGAAAACTTTAAATGGGTTGGAGTATGTTTAGGTTTACCTCAGAGCTCAACCCTCAGTTTGTTTCACTTTCATATCTTAAGTGAGCAGTTAAACAACTTATCCTTCACTTTATGTACTATTGACACCTGCTTGTAGCAATCTGTGTCAAGTGAAGAGAATATGATGATCATAAAGATCATCTAAATGCTCTCTACTCACAGGCCTTAGAGAACAGCATATTCTATGAAGCTAAGTTTGTAATGTTGTGGTATGGATACAACATCACCAGGCTTCATGCAAATCCCCTGATAGTAGCACCATCATTCAGTAGGTTTAGGAATTACTGTAACTTTGTCAACATATTGAAGAAGTAGTGAGCTAGGTCTTCCCAAAAGGTAAAGAAATAATACTTACAAACAGTTGAAGTGAACCCAGTTTTAGATACAGCTGTTCTTTCAGGTTTTCAGTAAGCACAACATCCTTATAACACCTAGATGATTATAAGAGAATTTTCACAATAAATGTGAGGCCTACCATGGCCAGATCATCCACATTGTTGATTTTATCTCCATGTTCTCAACCATCAGAGCTTGAACTATGGTGTGAGAGGTATGCCATCCTTGTATGACTTGATAGCACTCAGCAGTTACCGAGTATGTCCCTAACCTAGACTTTGTGGTCAACCACAATTTATGGACTTGACTTTGAATCACCCTCCTCTCCATATTAAATACTGCTTTCCCATCTGGTTCAAGAGGAATTACCAGGACAGGCTCATATTGTATGGGCTGCAGCCATTCAGCTTGCAACCAGTCAAAATATGACAGCCTTCTTTACTCACAACCATGCCTTTCTGGGGAGGGTTCTTGATGATCTTTTAATGTTTTACAAGGTCTAACTTCCTGGTAGACCAGGTCCAGCAGCTTACCTAGGCTTAAACTGTACTTAAGGGCAGGATGCATCTCTCCCTCAGGAGTGCCCAAAAACTGCAAGGTCATACTGTACATATTGCAGTATGACTTAGCAATAGGTGGAATATAATTTAAGGTCAGTTTATTAATTACCAGTCAGGATTCTTACTATTTAAGTGGAAGAATCAAAGGATAATTTAAGAGGTTGGGGACTAAACATGGAACAAACAATGGTAAATTTGAGTGATGTAGTAAATACAGACACTGTCCTGTATATTAACCAGATAACCAGAGTTAGGATAGTAATTTGTTATATCAGTCATTTGGCTGGTACTTTAGCTCATTGATAATGACAACCCTAAAGATACAAATGAGATTTTTTGTAAAGGATAGGGTAGCGGGTTGGCTGTAAAGTTTTGGAGATTAGACACAACACACAATGGTAAGGAATGATATCGTGCCAAGATAGGATTAATTCCTAACGTGCCTGCTTTGTTCCACATGGTGAGAAACTAAGAAAGTTAATAAAACTAATTCATGAAAATAATATATAATGCTGAGGTTGTAATAAAGAGTTTATTTTACCCTTTCTTTCTTCTTTCTTCTTAATTCTTTATTTATGTCTATTTACGCACTTAGTTTTACTCTTTCTCTATATACTCGTGAGATTGAGGAGGGAGGAGCAGCAGCAAGGGAGGCGGGAGCTGAAGGCTGGTTTGTGGTTAGGTCGGCCTCACACCCAAGGGGAGAGGGAGAATAAGGGTAACATGCGGTAACTGGGATGCTAGGGGAAACAGTTAATGGGTGCGTTGTTACTCAGGACTCGCTGTATACCACCAAGACACTTATAATAAATAAACTTTTCTCAATACGGGGTGGGATGAATTATGACACTAAAGGTTACAGTATTTATTGAACACTTTCTATAAAGATTGACGATTATACTTCAAACCACTGACCCTATTTTCCTGGCTAGTTAAACAGGACTCGCATAAGTCACAATATATTTCGTGAAACGAATAAAACCTTGAGGGTAAGATATATATATACTGCTATGCTGAAGACCTGCTGACCCACATACGTCTGCACTTCACCAACTCTAACCAGACTTTGTCTTTGAAAATCGAGCTGGGCACACATTCTAGATTCCAGCCAATCAACAGTTAGGCCTGTGACATCACAATCACAGGTCACTGTGATTGGCTCATGCCTCAGGCTTCTCAGGCACTCCTGGTTTTATTGGGAACACTGTTGTGTAGGCGT